>NC_055670.1:26277257-26342257 GCF_017976325.1 Chelmon rostratus | reverse complement strand
AAGTGACCGGGACTCTGACTGGTGCATTCAAGAATACCCCCTCGAGGTAACCAAATTGTACAAGAGTCTACGGAAACAGAAAGGCTGCAACTCATTCTGTGTCAGAGCCAAATGGGAACTAGAACTCGGTATTTTTCGGTACTTTTGGCTCTGTACAAGGATGCGACCTTTTTGGGACAAAGTTATGCAGAATATTGATGAGATCTTTGGTTGTAAGATTCCTAAAGACCCACGGATGGTGTATTTAGGCTTGATCCCGGAAGGTATTACTCATACGAAGGACGTCTACTTGTTTAAAATTCTGATATTGGCGAGCAAGACCATCACCAGAAAGTGGCTGAAAAGCGACCCCCCCCCCCCTACACTAACAAACTGGCTGGAATTAGTAGAGGAGATTCTTTCTATGGAAAAACTGACTCACTGCTTAAGAAACAAAGCAAAGTCTTATGATGATGGATTATTCATCATAAGACACGTAATAATTTGGATTTTTATCAAAATGAGAGTGCCCCCCCCATATTCTTTTTGTCATGTTTTGTTGTGTTTGTATTCTGAAAATACAAATAAAAAGTAGAAAAAAAACAACTTTTATAAGACGTTAAATGACCAATGCAGTGTGGACAGTTTGAAGCAGGTATTTGTACAAAAAGGCAAAACTAAACGAGCATTTTTCACTTTCTGCCTGCAGGAACAAGGACTTCTTCAACATTAATAATAAAATGTGGTGAAATAGCGAGCGATCCTCGGGGCCACGTGTGCCAACACTGAGCATCTCATCTGCTCTGTGCTCAGTTAATGTTAGCTTCTTCATGGTTAGCCTGTTCAGAGCGTCCAGCTGCAGCTCCGTGCACGCCTGAATCAGCAGCGTGTGTGCTGCTGCAGTTTATGGAGGATGTAACGCCAACACGACGGTCCGTCAGAGGAAACGAGCCTCTGGGGAGCTCAGACGGCTGCTGTCTGATGTTCATCACACGTTCATCCGTCACTGAATATAAAACCAGTCAAACGCTGCCTGTAGCTCAAAGCTAAAGTCCGGTCTCTCAGCGTGGACAGCAATGTGTCCTGTCCCCTGGCTCTAACATCTCTTCTGTCTCTTCCTGCTTCCTGATTGGTCCTTCGCTGCCTCCTCCTGTGCCGTGATTGGGCAGGTGCTGGCAGAGTTGCGGTTCAGCGTGCACCAGCTGTCGGAGGAGGACACCTCAGTGAAGTTTGACCTGCAGATCGTCAGGTACAGTCTGGTCATGAATCACTGAGTCAGATCTGAACACACAGACATGAAACACATATTTTAAGATCCAGTGTGGCTCATTGTGTCATGAATAATCCAGTCTGCTCAGAAATCACAGAACACATGTTTATACCTGCAGAACCCTCACGTTTTGAAGTTTTCTTCAGTATCACAGTTGTTTTATGTTTAATAGAGACGATGACATTTATTTGTAGGACTCACAGATTTTACAGTTCAGGAAAGTCACCACAATCTCTGAGTGAACGGCACAAATATGCCATCGTTGTTAGACGTATTCACGCATTTGATTGGCCCATGCCAGATGATGTCAGAGGACCCAGCTCTGCCTGCTGAGTCAGCACTCTCATTGAAATGTGTGAGGAGGCTGTTTGTTTTTAACGCGATGTTTCTGAACGCAGCTTTCTGAAAGATGGTTCAGCTGTTTGTACAGCTGTTAGCTGCAGGCTAGCTCGCAGCACTTGCACTTTGGAGGCTTGGATCTGCGACTGAATTCAGTATTTATTGTATTTTGACGTTGTTTTTCTGTTGATCTCATGAGTTGTATCAGCGTTTGTGTGGATGTGGACATGGATGTGAGCCAGCAGCTGGCTCTGCTGCAGCTCTTCTTCTTGTGTCAGATGACAAACAGTGAACTTTATGAAAGATTTGGGAAAATGTCCGTCCAATCAGAGCAGAGTATGTAGATGATGGGCTGGACTGAAGAGGCCTGTCAGCGGCCCGGTCGTCACATCAGCATTCGTTAAAGCGGAGCAGCTTTTCTCCTGACGCTCATTTCAATGACAAAAACCCTGAAACTGGAGCACAGACGACAACAGTCAGTGTTGGCTGTGTGAATGTGGTCTGGTTCCAGCGGGGGCGGGGGGTAGAGAGAGAGGTATGCTAATGACAGGGTTCAGTTGCCTTCGGTCACAGTCTGACAGCTCAGCTTCTTCTCTGTGAAATGTGTTTTCAGCAGCCAGGATGGTTTTTAGAAGAGATGCTCTCATGAAGTTTGATGAACAAACACATTCTGACACCTGAGTCGTTGTTCTGTGACGCGGATCACAGATCCATCAATCCATCGTTTAATACGGATCTGATATCAGTCCAGAACCCAAAGAGGTCCAGCTTCAAGTGATGCTGACACAGAAAAGACGAGAATTAGAGAAGAGAGCGCTGGTTTTACAATACTGCTGTACTTTTACTGCAGGAAGCTGAGAATACTGCTGTACTTTTACTGCAGGAAGCCGAGAATACTGCTGTACTTTTACTGCAGGAAGCCGAGAATACTGCTGTACTTTTACTGCAGAAAGCTGAGAATACTGCTGTACTTTTACTGCAGGAAGCTGAGAATACTGCTGTACTTTTACTGCAGGAAGCCGAGAATACTGCTGTACTTTTACTGCACGAAGCCGAGAATACTGCTGTACTTTTACTGCACGAAGCTGAGAGTACTGCTGTACTTTTACTGCACAAAGCTGAGAATACTGCTGTACTTTTACTGCACGAAGCTGAGAGTACTGCTGTACTTTTACTGCACGAAGCTGAGAATACTGCTGTACTTTTACTGCACGAAGCTGAGAGTACTGCTGTACTTTTACTGCACGAAGCTGAGAATACTGCTGTACTTTAACTGCATGAAGCTGAGAATACTGCTGTACTTTAACTGCATGAAACTAAGAATACTGCTGTACTTTTACTGCATGAAGCTGAGAGTACTGCTGTACTTTTACTGCAGGAAGCTGAGAATACTGCTGTACTTTTACTGCACGAAGCTGAGAATACTGCTGTACTTTGCACGAAGCTGAGAGTACTGTTGTACTTTAACTGAAAGAAGCTAAGAATACTGCTGTACTTTAACTGCATGAAGTTGACAGTACTGCTCTACTTTAACTGCATGAAGCTAAGAACACTGCTGTACTTTTACTGCACGAAGCTGAGACTGTACTGTTACTGCACAAAGCTGAGAGTACTGCTGTACTTTAACTGCATGAAGCTGAAAATACTGCTGTACTTTTACTGCAGGAAGCCGAGAATACTGCTGTACTTTTACTGCACGAAGCCGAGAATACTGCTGTACTTTTACTGCACGAAGCTGAGAGTACTGCTGTACTTTTACTGCACAAAGCTGAGAATACTGCTGTACTTTTACTGCACGAAGCTGAGAGTACTGCTATACTTTTACTGCACGAAGCTGAGAATACTGCTGTACTTTTACTGCACGAAGCTGAGAGTACTGCTGTACTTTTACTGCACGAAGCTGAGAATACTGCTGTACTTTAACTGCATGAAGCTGAGAATACTGCTGTACTTTAACTGCATGAAACTAAGAATACTGCTGTACTTTTACTGCATGAAGCTGAGAGTACTGCTGTACTTTTACTGCAGGAAGCTGAGAATACTGCTGTACTTTTACTGCACGAAGCTGAGAATACTGCTGTACTTTGCACGAAGCTGAGAGTACTGTTGTACTTTAACTGAAAGAAGCTAAGAATACTGCTGTACTTTAACTGCATGAAGTTGTCAGTACTGCTCTACTTTAACTGCATGAAGCTAAGAACACTGCTGTACTTTTACTGCACGAAGCTGAGACTGTACTGTTACTGCACAAAGCTGAGAGTACTGCTGTACTTTAACTGCATGAAGCTGAAAATACTGCTACAGGATTTTAACAGCCATGAGTTGGTGCTTTTACTCGGATCTGAATACTCTGAACGCCGCTGTCTAACAGGAAGTCATGGGTGACCTCAGTAACTCTTCTGTTTGTCAGGTCAAAGGCAGCAGCACCACCCTGTGGCTGCTTCCGGCATCGCAGCAACGGAAACCTGTTTAAACTTTCTGTTTGTGTTCGCTCTCTGTGTTTCAGCTCGAACCAGTTCAACAACACCAGTCCTCGAGTCTCCAGCGTCACCAAGCTGGCCGTCCTCGCTAAAGTCTCCATCAGAGGGTAACACACACACACACACACACACACATACACCCAGGTTTACTGAGGTCACTCCTGGGGACATTACATAGACTTACATTCATCTCCTGGAGACTCATCCTAACTATAACCATGACCACTGACCCAAAAACCAGCAACTGGACAGTTAACTGGTCTTTAATCTGAAATGTGTGTCTGTCTGTCTTTTGTCCTTGGGTGTTGTCCTCCAAGGACGTCGTCTCCTGGCCAGGTACTGCTTCCAATCGCCAACTGGAAACCGAAAGAACCTCCTGTTGTCGGAGACGACATCGGACCACAGATAGTTCATGTCTACGAGGTACACACACACACACACACACACACACACACACACTTGTTGTTATTAGTGTTGTTGTTGTTGTAGCAGTGATCATTAGCGAGTGACTCGTCGTCCTCTCAGCTCCTGAACAACGGGCCCAGTACCTTCAGTAAGGCGGCGCTGGAGGTCGAATGGCCGTACCAGTTTAAGAACGGCTCGCTGCTCTACATCACCAGCTACGAGACCGAGGGACCCATCAACTGCACCACCGACATGGAGATCAACCCACTCAATGTCTCCGTGAGGACCACGCACAGAGACACACACACAGAGACACAGAGACACACAGAGACAAAGACACAGACACAGAAACACAGAGAGAGACACACAGAGACAGAGACACAGAGAGAGAGACACACAGACACAGAGACAGAGACACACAGAGACAGAGACACAGAGAGAGACAGACAGACACACAGAGAGACAGAGACACACAGAGACAAAGACACAGACACAGAAACACAGAGAGAGACAGACAGACACACAGAGACAGAGACACAGAGAGAGAGACACACAGACACAGAGACAGACACACACAGACAGACACAGACACAGAGATAGAGACACAGACACACATGTAAATATGAAAGACAACCAATGTTAAACACACTCTACATCCAAAAATACTCTGTTACTATTTAAAGTCCTGAGCTGTGTTTGTGGGAACACCTAAAGTGAAGAAAATGTGTGTGTGTGTGCTAGAACCCGTTGTCCTCAGCGAAGAACACCAGCGGGGTTCCACCCAGAGAGCGAGAGACGGAGGGACGAAACCGAAACCACGTCCGCAAGAGAGACCTGGAATCAAGAGACACACAGAGTGACCTGCAGACACTGGTACACACACACGCACACACACACGCACACACGCACACACACACACACACACGCACACACACACACACACACAGAACCTGTAGATTTAATTCATCCTTTGTGATGTGATCCAGCTCTCTAGAGACCAGGAAATCAGATGGGTTTGGTAAAATAAAGTTATTTATTGAGATTACTGTCCTGTGAAATATGTCAAACACTAAAGTTCAGCATCATTCAGCCTGTTTTTCTGACATGATTAAAAGTCTGGACTTTTCATCTGTGACATATGATACACAGCTAACATGCTAGTGTGTGTATGTGTGTATGCGTGTGCGTGCATGTGTGTGTGTGTAGGACTGCACCACAGCAGAGTGTCTGCGGCTGAGATGTCAGGTCGGTCGTCTGGAGAGGAGGAAGAACGCCATCCTCTTCATCTACTCCCGACTGGCTGTCAACAACTTCCTCAGGGTAAACAAACAAACAGCTGTGTCAGCGTTAAAAATCATTTTTTCCAGCTCAGATACATCAGGATATCATACCTGTATGATGAACCACTTGTAAAACGATCTCGACCTCGTTTCACTTTTATTAATTCAAACACACAAAACGTAAAAATAAAGAATCTGGTGAAATAATGAATTTATAAAACAGAATCTGATAAAACATTTTGGCCACGACAAGACTATTTCTCAGCTTGGACCAATAACTTCTTGGAGTCTGTGCTGGTTGCTTGGCAACTGCTCCCTAACCAGTGGCGTGCACAGACTTTTTGAAGGGCAGGGGCGAAAAGGAAAAAAGGGGCACATATAGCGCATCCTCGCCACTGAAGAGGGCACTTTAGCGCGTGTTTTTCAAAAACTGGGCCTCGAGGGGGGGCGGCCCCCCCGTGCACGCCACTGTCCCTAACCAACTTGTTTTTGTACGGATGACAAATAAAAGTCCATAAACTGACCTAGAAATCCTTCAAAAAGCACGTCTGACTTGCACAATCATTGCGTGATCCAGTGATCGTTGTCTGGACATCAACAAACAGGAAGTGATGACATGGAGCGCCAGTTTAAGCCAAAAAAAAACGTCTGGATTCTTGCCTGAGGCGGCGGTCAGTGTCAGACTGCGCCGGCGTCCTGTGACAGCTGCCATTTATTTACTGTTCTCACATGTTTGGTCATGGTTTGCTCTCTGCGGCTGGATTGATGGATGCGAGCTTTGTCATGTGACTGATTATTTGTTGTTGTTTTTGTTTCAGACTGAGAATCAGAATCGATCGTATGTGGTTCGATCTACAGCCTCCTTCAGTGTCATCGAGATGCCGTACAAGAACCTGGTGTCGGAGCTGCCGTCCAATAGTACAACTGTAAGAGCAGGCAGTCATCAGCATACAGCAGAAACATGATCCAGCAGGCTGGTGGTGGCGCTGTTTGAACATCCGTCTCTACAAACGTTTCTCAACGCCACAGCTGCTCTCGAGCCAGGAACGATGTGACTGGTTGAATTAAACCTGAGTGGGCGGTGCCACAGAGTTTTAAAGGTGTAATCACCGTGATCAGTTGATTGGCTCATGAGGATTAAATCTAGAAATATTTCCAGTTTATCATTTCTAAACGATGGTCGTTTTAAGATGATTGGACGCTCATCCTGGACACCAGAAAAAACAAGCGGCCAGTAACGGTCAGGTTTTTAACCTTGTTACCGTGTTCATGGGATGATTTTATACATTATTAGACACATCAGGAGTGAAGTAAGCAGCCGACTCCACGGCTGAGCACTTTGAACTGCTGTGGACCAATGACGGTCACTTTCATACACCACAAACCTCAGGAACCAATCAGCTTAGCTTTCTACATCATGATGACCTCATCAGGCTGAAGGCGACCCTGAACAGTCCTCTTCTTCCTGTCCTGCGTTTCATGTAGAATTCATTCTGCTCTGTCGTTGGTGTAGACGGTTTTTAAATGGTGAGTGTGTGTTTTCAGGTGAGTGTGTCGGTGGTGTGGGTGGCGGAGCCTCCTCGGCCGGTCCCAGGTTGGGTGGTGGCTCTGGCTGTGCTGGCGGGTCTGCTGCTGCTGGCGCTGCTCATCTTCATCATGTACAAGGTGAGAAACAAACAATCCGTGCACGCTGGTCCATCTGAGCGCTGTGTTAAACTAACTGAGCTGATCCTCCAGCAGTGTGTGCAGTGCAGTACAGCGCTGTAGTACTCCTTCAGTGTCTGCAGGGGGAGCTGTGCAAAGCAGTGCACATCTTCATCCTGCAGACCATAAAACTGTTGCACTCTGGAGCTCATTATTGTCACTTTACTCTTTATATATATCACAGTATACTGTACATGTATATTTATTTTCATGCTGTTTACAAGCTGTCAGACCATCACAGTGGATTTGTGCATCACCTGTCTACATCCTGTTCTTACCTGTCGATGACTGGTTCTCATTCAGCACAGATATTTACTGCGTTAAAGCACAACCTGTCTGCATTACATTCATTTATTTTCAGGCTAGAGGCTCTAGGCTACATTAGCTGCTACTAGCAAAACACACCTGAATCTGCCACACACCTGTTGGCGGTCGAGTTGATAAAATAAGATAACTTAGGCTTTAGTAATCTGAGGGCCCCCACTGTGTCATGCAGGGGGTGGGAGGGGTTGTCAATAATGGATGTCAGCTTGGCTAACATCCTCCTCTCAACTCCATCCTCAGTGGTGTCCAGGACCAGTGTGTTCAGTCTCTTTCTGTCCCTCTTGGAGCTTCCACAGCCCCAGCAGACCACTGAGTAAAAGACTGCAGATGCAACCACAGAGTCACAGAGTTGCATTGTGGGTTATGTAGGCTCTAGGACGAGGAACGTGTGGAAAATAAGAGATGATTTAGATCTGGTTCTGATCCGTCATGAAGAACTCGTTGAAGTATTCACAGAACGAAGTGATGATGTTGTTTTTACTGCAGCTGACGTTTCAGTGAATGTGGTGAATGAACAAAATGTCTTTCTCCCCTCTTCTTCTTCTTCTGCTTCTCCTCAGTTGGGTTTCTTTAAGCGGGTCCGGCCCCCACAGGAGGACTGCACTGAGAAGGAGCAGCTGCAGCCGGAGGAGAACGGCAACACTGATGCCTAGAGGCCAAACTGCAAGGAGCGCCCCCTTCTGTTTGGACTGAAAAATTCAGGGTAAAATGGCCGTTGAGAGAATTTCACTGTATTCACTGATGAGTGGCTGATAATGGTACTGCTTTATGAGTTTTTACTGGTCATGTTGTGTTTGTGCCAAAAGAGAAGCTCCCGCTGGGCAGCACTGGTCCCAGATGAAACCCTCGAAGCTCAGCAATGAACGCCCGACAGTTAAAGGAGCAGTTCAACATTTATTCACTGATTTAATGTTCAGATTGACTCCACTTTCATTACTGTACAGTAAATATGAAGCTACAGCCAGCAGCCAGTTAGCTTAGCATAAAAAAAGCTAGCCTGGCTTTGTCTGAAGCTAGCCAGACCCACCTACCAGCACCTCTAAGGCTCTCAGATTAACACTTTAAATCTCATTTGTTTAATCAGTAAAAAAAACATATTAAAAAATGACAGTTCAGTGTTTTACAGGTGGTTTTGTGCTGGACTCTTCTTCAGTTCTCGAGGTGACGAGTTCAGCACACAACGTCTTTACACTTTTCGTGTAGCGTTTCATGAGCTAATAAATGACATTAGAATTAATATAAATTAGAGTTAAATGTTGAACTAGTCCTTTAAGGTAATGACCATGAATGCTTCACGGGTCAGAACTTTGACAGTCTGTTTGTTCCAACATGCTACTGAGGCAATGGTGTAATTGTTCTGGAGATACGAGGTTTCCGTCTGCACCAGAGACTGCGGAGTTTGGCCTTTTATTTAATTTGCACATTTTTAGTTGGATCCTAAAATGATTGATGAACTGTTGGTGCTTGTTGCCCAGAAAGTCCAGAACTGCTGATGAATTCTGGTGATTTTTGAACCGGCCCTGATCAACAGCACAGTTTTCTAAAAGAATTCGTACAGAACAGTGAACTACAGCGCATGTAGTTTGACCTCTCTAGCTTGTAAAGGACCGTGGTGGTTTGGCTTCAGGTCCACCTCTGAGGCGGTCTGAGCTCAGACTAATGTGACAGTATCTCCTTTAGCTTCCAAAAAGTGCTCGCTATTCTCACCGGGGTCCAAGTAACTAATAATAACAATCAGAACGGCAATTTAAAAATCTCACAGTATCAACTAAACAAGAAAAGAATCATTTTTTAAAGTGTGTAGTTAGAAAATATACAATAAACAGTGCTAGCTTAGCTGAGTAGCAATAAGGATAAAACATACAAATGAGGTGATGAAGCAGAGGATTGTGGGTAGGTGACGTCCTCCAACAGAGCACCAGCAGTAATCAGAGTCTTTATCCTTTTGATACGACGGCAATAATAATGCAGCAATATGAAATCTGTCAGCAGTGGGGGGGGTTAGATGTGGCTGATTAGCTGCGATCAGGTCTTCATGTTTGGATTGAAGTGGTTTAGTCTGTGATGAAATGGGATGATGAGGAGTGTTACAGTAATATATTTACCCTGATATATTCTTTTTTCTTCTTCCTGCTTTGTGTGTGTGGGGAAGCTGGTTTGAAATGGTCATTGATGAGTCAGTACCGCTCTGCTTTGGGATGCTGGTGGGTGTTTTCACTGTTTTTTTTTTATTTTCTACCAAACGATGATGATAAGAACAAAAGAGTGTCCAGTTCATTTCAACTCAAGAAAGACATTTTAAAGTTTACTTTGTTGCTCAGAACAAGGAGTTTGGTTGCAAAATCAATGCAAGTGACGAGTTTCTCAATCGCCTTGTGAAACTGACCGTGAGCTAAACCCCTCCCCTTAATAGCAATACCCAATCATAGCTACGCAAACAGTGTTTGCATTTGTTAGCATACTGAAGCTAACATGGAAAAAGTATGTGTATGTGATTAAATAAATACTATGTTTATCTGCTCTAACATGAGATGCAATCATTAGCATAGCATGTCTGGCTAGCACATTACTGAGTTAGCATAATACAGTATTAGCTAATAGGTTTAGAAAAAGCCCTGTTAACAACTAGCACATGTACTGTGTGGTACTTCCTCACTGTGTGGAAGTCGGTCCTGGATGCTGTCAGAGTTTAAGCTAACGTTTACACTCTGGCAACTCTGGCTAACGTTACCCGGTACGGAGTTTGCCGAACACATCAGTTTGTCTGCATCCTGAAAGACTTTTCTCTTGTAAATGAGTAAGAAAAGTGTATTTACATCACACCTTCATGGATGAGACGTCACAAAGCGCTTCACAACAAACAAACAAAAGAAAGACAAAAGACACAAAAAACAGATTAAAAGATTAAATCCAAGAAGAGATTGTTCCAACTGAAAACAGCTTTAGCTTCAGTCTGTTAGCATGATATCAGATGGAAACTGTTAGCTTTAGCTTCAGTCTGTTAGCATGATATCAGATGGAACCTGTTAGCTTTAGCTTCAGTCTGTTAGCATGATATCAGATGGAACCTGTTAGCTTTAGCTTCAGTCTGTTAGCATGATATCAGATGGAACCTGTTAGCTTTAGCTTCAGTCTGTTAGCGTGATGTTATGTAGATGTATATTTAAGACCAATTTTACAACATTCTCGGCTTAAAATAACTCCATTACAAACATTAAACAACCAGACTGAGACTGTTTTCAAACAAACTCATTGAGCTAACGTTAGCTTAATTAGCTATCTAGCTAGAGCTAACAAAATGTGGCCAGAAATGAGAATGTGCTTTTGTCTACTTCTGTCAGAAATCAAAGATCCATTATTTTATCTGTTACGTGATCACTACAAACTGCGGTCTTTGTTAGAGCAGAGTGACTGACATGGCTAGCAACAGTAACTAAGGAGGGCGGGGCTTACTGAGCGGTCAGTTAAAAGTAGAACTTTCCCTCCTGCACTGACGCTTCTTTGCTCGTCCACTTGGTCGGATTTTTTGAATGGACTTGTTTTTCCTCAGATTTCAGAGTCGTGACCGGCAGCTTTGCTGAGAACAGAAACACGATGTAGCCTGACAGCAGGTCCTACATTATGTTTATATGAGAGTGTGTGTGTGAGTGAGAATATATATAAAAAACAACAAAAAAAACATTGCTACCGTGTGAATTCACCCATATTGGGTTTGCATCATGAATTAATGTTTAAGGTTGATGATCATTTTAAAAATATATTAATCCAATTAACAATCATGATGAAATAACTCCGCAGGAACACTTTAGCTAGCTCGTAAACATAGTTTTTCTTTCTTTTTTCACTGGAGTCTTATTGGCTGCTTTCAGTTTGTCATAACTCTGAATATCCAGCGCTGCCACTAGAGGTCACTACTGCCCTCATCAAGTTGTTGACGAGCTCATGGTCTCCACAGTCAAACATGAACTCTGATGTTGAGTTTTTAATGGAGGAAATTGGCCTTTGAAGCTGCAGCTGATTATCTCTGCAGCTCAGTGTGATCATGGAAGAGTTTAGGAATACTTCTGAGAAATAAAACTTTATCGCTCTCCTGCTGAGACTTAGATCTTCAGATTCATACCTCATGTCTGTAAACTAAATTTGAAGCCAGCAGCCGGTTAGCTTAGCTT
This sequence comes from Chelmon rostratus, assembly GCF_017976325.1. Classification (NCBI taxonomy): domain Eukaryota; kingdom Metazoa; phylum Chordata; class Actinopteri; order Chaetodontiformes; family Chaetodontidae; genus Chelmon; species Chelmon rostratus. The sequence goes on along the minus strand of NC_055670.1, from coordinate 26,330,307 downwards.
AGCATACTGATAACACTGCTATCAGGGGTAAACAGGTAGCCTGGCTAATATCTCGTGTGCTAAGGGTGTCAAAAACAGCACGTTGTGGTGTGCCGGCCTCGTGTCGGATTATTTGCTCGAGTCTTGCCAGTCAGCCAGCAGTGACTCCAGTTTGTCTTTATGCTAAGCTAACCATGTGCTGGCTTTAGCTTCATATTAAGAGTATCGGGCTTCTCATCTAAGTCTCAGAAGCAAATAAGAGCATTTCCCAGACTGAAGTATTTCTTTAGAACATCAAATATTCGTGAATAAATAAACCTGAACACTCTGAAAAACTCTCTGTCGCTGTGATTTGACAGATTTGTTCCGTCTTTTTGATTTGATTGATGCTAAATTCTTATTGGTACACTGAAATTCGTGACATCAGCTTTACCCTCCTGAGTCCCGGCCACTTCACAGCCGTGAGAAGAGCTCCGTTAAAGCAGAGACATACCTGAGGTCAGGTGGTCCTGACCTGACGAGGGCGACGTTCACACTGTTTCTGAGGGTTCACACTCCACTGATTTAAAGCTTTTTACTCGCTGTTCAGCCGGACTGACGTCAGTTCACCTTCAACTCAGCAAAAAGATATTCACAGAAGCTGCATTTATTGAAATATTGAACAGAGAAACAGCTGAATTTCTACAAAAAGTTTGGAAACGTCGACACTATAAAAAGTGAAAACAATCAAACGTGAACAGAGTGATTTGAAGTCAGCCCTGCATCTGTCCGTCTGTCTGTTTGAGGGGTTTTTACTGTGTTTTATATTTAATACCACTGTCTGTCTGTCTGTCTTTCTGCCATGAGAAAATATGGACTATTTTTGATGTATGTATTCTTTCACCTAGAGAATAAAAATTAACTATTTCATAAGGAGATGATTTCACCTTTGAGCTGAAATAAACTGACTTGTTCACATTTTTTTTAGTGTTTGTGTTTTTTAGTGGACGGATGTCAGTCTGATTGATGAGATCTCTGCAGCAGCTCAGCTCTGCCTGAGACGTGAGGCGAATGGCCCCTTTGGTCGGGGGCCCCTTTGGCTAACAGAAAACTGCTTCACAGGGACACAATGGAGTTCTTGTTAAAATATTTATTTTGTTTTGACCAGAACAACCCACTGAGTTCTGTCCCCCAGAACAAAATCATGAAAAGACGAGACCTTCATGTCCTGCTTCCCTCTGATTGGTCAATGTGTCAGCAGGAAGCTGAGGTCACTGCCTGGGTCGTACTCCACTGACGGCTTTCCCCTAAAAACACACGAGCATCGTCAGGACGACTGTTACTGGCGTGTGTGCGTGAATGCGTGCGTGCGTGCGTGCGTGCGTGAATGCGTGCATGTGTGCGTGCATGTTAGTCACCGGGTGAAGAGTCTGGCCTTGGTGGTTCCCAGTAGTGTGGCTTTGTTCCCCTCCACCAGCAGCATGGATCCCTCCCTCAGACCCTGAGGACAGTGTTCATTTCATTAATGAGCTTCTTTCCATGATTATGACGAGACGGACCGACGTCAATAAACAATAACTGTGATGATATCAAAGCCGAGTCTGAAATGTAGTTTAACAGAAAAAAAAAACTCCCTCCTCATTTTCCAATCTGAAAACTGGAATTCCTCAAAGAACAAGTAGGGTCAAATAAAAGCCAGGTCTCATATAAAGGCCGGGGGCGACTTCGACATAAACAAATAAAGGCTGGTAGAATATAACCTGATAAAAGAACAAAAAGGTCAAAGGCATGAGAACAGAGGAAGTAAAGACGAACTGAATTAGATCAAATAAATAAGAATAAAAACAGTACAAATTAAACATATCAGAGACTCAATGAGTTTACCACAGCATGTTCTGCGCTGCAAATGTTTCACAATAATAGCTTTGTTCAGAGGCAAAGGGTTTCTGTCCAGTGAAATGCTTGTGGGCTTTTAATTTGAAAAGGAAGTGTTGAAATTGCAGTATAATGCAGGAAAACAAAACAACGCTTTGGACTAAAATACGACTGATTATACTTGCAGAGGCAAGAAGAAATAAAGGCCTGCCTCTAAAACAAGTTACCGTGAACTGTTGTTAAACCAGAAATGATGACATTTTACACTTCAAGCAGATGTTTCACAATGAAATCACACCTGGAAAACGAGGAATTCTGTCCATTGAGCCACTGTAATCATTTTATTGTGAAACTGCTGTGAAGGAAGTGTTGAGTTTTATTGGCAGTAGCTTAACAATGATCTAAAAATGGCAAAAAGGAAGCGAACAATAAAAACATTATTTGTGTTAGAGAGACCAAGAGTGTGATACTGGATTTATCAGGCCAACAGGTAAACATGGAGAAACCCCCGAGTCTAAATTAGGACTTATAGTGATGAGTTATAAAGGCCGTCTCACCAGGACACACGGAGTATCAGGTTCTTCGTGGTACTGAGTGATCCTCTGCTCTCTGGTCTCCTGCAGAAGAACAACAACACGACGACATCAGCGAGATTCAAACAGACTGTGGTCACAACAGCACCGAGCTTAGAATTCAGAAAACCAGAAAAATGATGATATACAAGGCAAGGCTGTGTTAAAAATCCCAGAGTGCAGGGCAGCACCTTCCGAAGACATCTTATAGTAATGAACTTATTATAACGACCACAAGAGGGCGCCATGCTACACCACACAGTGTGGACTGAACACTGCAGCATGCTGGGAAACTAACAGAACACAACAACACGCCAACGAGGTGTTTTAAAATTAAAATGTCTTCACGGGTTGTTTTTTTAACACTCTAATTAGAGCTAAAACGATTAGTCAATTCATTTGATGCCTGTTGATCGACAGAAAAGTAATCAGCAGCTATTTTGATGATTGATTAATTAATTAATAATCTGTATTTTTATAATAATCTCTGATGCAGTTTTCTGTTTTATATAATAATTATTAGCAGCAGCCTTAATTACAGAACGCCTCAGCACAGTTATCATCATGTTTACGTGCAGAGATGATTTTAAAGAAAAGCATTCTGGGAAATTTGAGTGAACAGAGCAGCAGAGGATTGTGGGACAGCTCATATGCAGTGTTTATATTATATAACAGCACGTTTAAAGCGTGCTGCAGCTGCAGCTGCCTCTCAGCCTGCTGACGCTGCCTTTCTGTTCGCTAACAGCAGCAGTTTTTACAGCCTCACATGTTGCTTAACTTCCTCACTCAGGAAACGACCAGCGATGACCAGGCGCGTACACCTGAGTCCTCACTGTGACACAGCCTGACGTTTGTTCCTGAGGGGTGAGAAAAGCTCACCTGATACGCTGGGTAATCGACCAATCAAAGTGAGCTATCAGCCGTTGTTATCAGTTCTTTGTTGGAGCTGATATCAACTCTGAATATTGCGTCTGACCTCATGGACAGCTTCTCTCCTGCTCAGTCCTCCTCCAGTCGTCCAGCTGTGAATGAAAGGCAGCCCCCTCCTCTTTACGGTCACTCACCCCCATGTGGCGGCTGTTGGGGTTGGCGTCCAGGTAGTGCGGGTTGATGTTGAAGGGGACGAGGCCGATGGCGGAGAAGGACGGAGGGTAGACGATGGGCATGTCGTTGGTGGTGTTGATGCTGACGGTGGCCACGTTGGTGCCGGCGCTGGAGCCCATGTAGGGGACCCCGTCCTGGATTAGAGATGAGGGAGGGAATGACGGAGGGAAGGAGGGGAGAAGGAAGCAGGAGAGAGGGGAAGGAGAGGAGGTGCGGGAGGAAGGAAGGAAAAAACAACAGGAAGCAACGTGAGCGAGCGAAGTTTGAGTGAAATCAAGCTTCAGTTTATCGTCCGACATAAACACTGACGGGGCTTCAGAGAGTGTGTGTGTGTGTGTGTGTGTGTTTGTGCGTGTGTTTGTGCGTGTGTGTGTGAGTGTGTGAGTGTGTGAGTGTGTGTGTGTCACCTCCAGCACTCTCCTCCTGATCTCTGACACCACCTTGTTGTCATAGAGACTCTTCAGCAGCCGGAAAGTGTTTCCTCCTCCTGCAAAGCACACACTGCCGTCAAAGTCTGAACTACAGCTGAACGAAGGAAGGTGGAGGGATGGAAGGTGGAGGGATGGAAGAAAGGTGGAGGGATGGAAGGTGGAGGGATGGAAGAAAGGTGGAGGGAAGGAAGGTGGAGGGATGGAAGGTGGAGGGAAGGAAGGTGGAGGGATGGAAGGTGGGATGGAAGGTGGAGGGAAGGTGGAGGGAAGGTGGAGGGATGGAAGGTGGAGGGATGGAAGGAGGGATGGAAGGTGGAGGGAAGGTGGAGGGATGGAAGGTGGGATAGAGGGTGGAGGGAAGGTAGAGGGAAGGAAGGTGGAGGGATGGAAGGTGGAGGGAAGGAAGGTGGAGGGATGGAAGGCGGAGGGAAGGTGGAGGGATGGAAGGTGGGATGGAAGGTGGAGGAATGGAAGGTGGAGGGATGGAAGGTGGAGGGAAGGAAGGTGGAGGGATGGAAGGCGGAGGGAAGGTGGAGGGAAGGAAGGTGGGATGGAAGGTGGAGGAATGGAAGGTGGAGGGATGGAAGGTGGAGGGAAGGTGGAGGGAAGGTGGAGGAAGGGAAGGTGGAGGAAGGGAAGGTGGAGGGATGGTGTAACAGAAAAAAAAGATTTATATACACATCTTTATGTGCTGCCTGTCTGTGTGGGTCAGATCTGTTCACTCTGTTGTCTTTGTTCCGCTTCTTTTTCTGTTTCTGTTCAAACTGAACATTGAAAACAGCTTCAAACCGGAGTCAAACCTCTCTTATGTGAACAGAAACTTGGCCACAGCTGATTCTGATGTTGTCTGTCCATCACGTCCAGCTTTGTTTTGTCTGTGTGTGTTGACATTGTGTTTGGTTGGTTGGTTATGATGATCTCCACGCTGGGAGTCCTGAGTTTGTTCTGTTTTACTGTTAAAGAGTCATCAGAATTCACAGACGGGTGTTTGGGGTCTCTCCAGCTTCTCGGAGCGTCTTTCAGTTTGAGCCTGCAGGGATTCGAACCATCCGCCCAACATCCCCGCTGCCTTGCTCTGTTGGTCATACCTATAAAAATGCCCTCAGCCTTCCGGACGGCGTCGACGGGGTCCGAGGCCTCGTGGATGCCGTCCACCTCGTAACCTGCAGGTCGATGTGAAACACACTCACTGAGCAGGTTATCAGGCAGTCGATTCACCTGTGTGAACATCCTGAATGTCATCTGTTGCTCTGTGTTACGGCGAGAGGTGCTTTAGTACAACCCCCTCTCTGGAAAATCTAAATTTAACACAATTATAGTGAATTACTTTAGATTTAGCAACAACTCAAGCGAACATGCCAAAACTCCACAGAAAAAATACCAAAATACACAGAAAAGCATAAAGACAATAGCTGGAAAATATAGAGCAGAGAATGAACCGAGCAGGACGGACCCAGAGTCTGGAACTTGTCCCTGGCGGTCTTGGTGTAGGCGTCTCTGTCATGGAGAGCATAAGGAACGAACAGAACCCTCTTCACATCTCTAAAACACAGAAAACACAAACTGACATTAGAATAATAAAGAGGCAAAGGTCATTTTACAGGCCAGAGCAGAGTCCAGCTGTAAATTGTCTGATCTGATGACACATCAAAGGCTGACAGATAGCATTCATCTACAGGACTGTTAAACATGCTCATTCTCTCCACACCAAACTCCACTGAAAAATTCTGCATTTTAATGATCGCTTAGCCTTTATTACAGCCTTAGACAACGTGACTCCAGACCATTTTTTTCAATTAAAATAATCAATAAGCTGCTGCTTGTAAGCCGAACTTTACCAATCCACTACTGATTCACACAGGATTTTAACCATGTTCACAGAGAAATGTGTGTTTGTTGATGCTTATACAAATATTAAATTGTAGGATTTTTGAACGGAGTTCGCACAAGAGAACTTCTTTCGCACAGTCAGTCGCTCCTTGTAGACTTTCTGTTGGAGCGAATGAACGCAGCTGAACTTACTTTCCAAAGAAGTGTGAGATTTGCTGCTGGCAGTGGTCCAGGTACCCGCTGCCGTGCAGCGTGGAGTTAGACACCAGCAGGAGTCTCCTCTTCATCATCACAGTCAGCCTCAGCTCAGCCGGACAGTCTGAGGAAAACCTGCGGACGTTTCAGTGCTGCGGAGTCCAGAGGTCCAGGTCCACAGTCCGCCTGTGACGGTGCTGACAGCAGCTCTCTGACGGTCTGTAAAGCGGCCGATGTTACCTTGTTAACCCGCCTGCTGCTGCTCACGTTCGGCCACAGAAACAAACCGTTTCTGCGGTCATTCGTCTCCTTCAGCTGAACAAGAAAACTGTGATAAACTTTCAGTTTGACCGAAACTAAATCTTTAAATAAATCAGTCACGGTTCGGCTTCACTTCCGACAGCGGAAACAACACTAGCACTTCCGGCCCAATGCTGTCAGAATAAAAGCATCATCACAACTCCAAACGAAATTACAGCACAGATTACAATATATGTCAAATGTTTGGTTTTTTAATCAAAATATATTTCAAAAATATAGTTAATTAAATTGTTCGCACTTTTCAAATGTAGTTTAAATTAAAACATGTAACTGTGGATATATAGTAGAGCAATAATGATTAATCATTAGTTAACATCAACAGAAAACAAATTGCCAGTAAAAAAACGAAAATATCTTGTTCCACCTCCGATGTTGCTTTTCTTTATCTTCTACGACAGGAAACCAAAGATCTCTGATTTTTGGACTGTTCGTCATTAGTGTACAACAAAGTGTCGAAATATTCCTGCAGCTCTGCTCGAAACTCATTATTATTAAAAACTAAATTTGAAACCAAAACACTTCAACTCATTTAATTCTTTTATTATGAAGGGCATCTCCACGGAACTAAATTAACTTTCCTTCAGAATAAAAGCAGAAAAATAATAAATCATAGATATAAATGTAATAAGGAAATATGAATTTCAACATATTATTGTCATTTTAACAACAAAAAGCTGAATTACTGTTCTGCAAAGACTTTAATGTTTTGGTAAATCATGTTTTTAATATCAATTTCGAATAGGAACTTTATTATATTAAAGCATGAGTGAACAAACAATCTGAAACGGTCTGAAACAGTGAATTAACAGTGAACCTCTGCCTTCACCCGACACTGATTCTTTCTACATGAATTTATTTTCCTCTCAACTGTCTCACGTGTTGATGCACAGTTTGTGATTATTTGTGTCATGTGGGATCAGTTTGGTGAAAATCGACAGAAAAATGTTTTGGCTCGTGAGTTCTGCTTCGTGTTCCGTCATTTGACTGGAGTTGCAGCATGTGGCCACCAGGCGGCAGCAGGACGTTTCCGACAGCAGGGGAAGGACAGAAGCTGGAAATAAAGTCGAACAAAATGGAAATACTGAGGAAAAGAACTTTAAAGTTGTGCTGAGGTCTGAGAGGAACACAGAGTTACAGTTTAGAGGAGAAACGTGCAGTTTGAGCAGCGTGAGTGCCTGAAGGCCTCCTGCTCATCACCGAGGCTTCAGCATGATGGGACTAATGAGCTGGAATAAACCTGTTAGTGGTCCCAGTGTCTCTGGTTCAGGCCTCTTCTCTGGCTCTCAGTGTGACTCATCTGTGCTGTAAAAACATGACAGAGAAGAAAGCGAAGCTGCTCATGATGGTAATAATACTACAAACTGATGATATGAAACAGGAAGTGATGGACAGTGACGATAAACATCACGATGGATCCTGTGCAACGTTCATTCAGATCAGTGATGTGGGCCTGAGCTCAAATTAATAAAGGTCATAAAACTGTTTTTAATGAATTAGTTAAAAGTTTGGGGGTTTTTTGTGTTTTTTCTTTGTTTCTCGATGAACTCAGAACAGAAACGGTGTCAGAGTGACACTTCACTCATATGAACACGATTAAATGAGTGTTTGGTGAAAGGAAGAAGTTTTATTGGTAATCTGGATGATAGAAACTCAAACCCCCATCATGCAGTGGTACAGATTTGAGGTACTTCATTACATGCTATTTCATACTTGTACTCCACTAAAACCCCTTTAATACACTCACACTTTGAATGAAGTCATTTCGGATACTGAGTACTTTTCTGAAGTAAATGTTGCTGCTGATGTGTACTTGTACTGCAGTCAGATTGTGGACGCAGTACTCGGACTCGGAGCGCAGTATTTCTACATGTTTGCCTCCTCCACCTCTGGCCGCTCCGCAGTGGAAACAGAGGCAGCGGCGGTGGGCGGGGCTTAACCACATCTGGATGAAAAACATCTGGACTTCTCTCCACATACATGAGTGACACCGGGGCCGAAGACCGACCGACCGACCGACTGAACGACTGACCGAGCCTGTGAGTGTTTCCCCGGCTGACTTTGTCCGCAGATGATGGCTCGGTGCTGGGCGGTTTGGACCGGGATCGTCGCCCTGCTGACGGCCGGTGAGTGCCGCCTGTTCTCGGGCTTTTCTCTCTTTTCCTCGGGGCTGTGGAGGTTCGGAGGGCCGGACGGGAGGGATGGATGGAGGGGGAGACGATTTGTTTTCAGAAATCTTAAAGAGAAATACAAAAAGAATTGACATCCTTCAAGTAAAAGTACCAAGACAACAGTGTAAAAGTACTCCAGTGCGAGTAAAAGTCCGGCTTTCAAATCAAAGTAAAAGTACGGAAAGATTTACTGCAGAATGTACTTCATGTAAAAGTAAAAGTACTTCTGTGACTGATCTCTGATTCTATGAGACATTATTAGACTGTTGATACTGAAACATCAATGTTAGAGCTGCATTTTCCTGTTGGAGCTACTTTCAAATTCTTCATATACAGTCAGATAGTTTAGTCCAGTGGACTGGGGCCCAACCTCGGGTCGGGCCCCTCCAAAGGGTCACCTGATTAGTCTGAGGGGTCTTCAGGTGATTGATGGGAAAGAAGAAAAAACAAAGTTCTGATACACAAACCTGTATTCAGTTTCTGGACTTTTCTCTCATCTTTGATTATTAGTGAAGTATTGATCATTTGAAACACGTGAGAAGCCGTGGTGGAATGTAACTAAGTACATTTACTCAAGTATTGGACGAATTTGCATTTTATGTATTTCCATTTTATGCTACTTTATACTTCTACGCTGCATCTCAGTAGAAAATATTGTACTTTTTACTCGACTACATTTGTCTGTCAGCTTTAGTTACTAGTTACTTTTCAGATTCCTCCCTATCCAGTGAAAAGCTCGTATCTCCACATGTGTTGATGTTGAATGTTTGTGATAAACTGAAGGATGAAGTTTTCCTTCATGTCTTGAGAAAATTCTCGTCCTCCTTCAGCTAAATAAACTGTTTAAAAGCCTCTTGGATCAGATGAAAATGCTTCGTCACAAAGCTGAAAACAGGCTGTTTTTCTGAGATACGAGGTTCTCACAGGACAAACATGTGATGATCTTATAGAATATGATGCATCGCTGTAGATTAAACCAGCCAACAGGATATAAAGTAGTTCAAACATCCACATTAATGCAGCAGGAATATTAATCCACAAACATCAGATATAATAGAAAACACTGACAGGAACATTTTACTGATACAGCAGTACTTTTACTTTAAGTACTCAGTGCATTTACTTTTGCCATTTTGAATGCAGGACTTACTTTCTAGTAACACAGTAAATTTGTGTTGTTGTACTGGTACTTTTACGTAACTGAAGGATCTGAACACTTTGTCCATCGCTGCTGAAGACAAACACAGAACTGGTGACTTGTTTTTTCCTCATCAGAGCTCTCAACATGCTAACACACTGGATTCACTAAAACACTCACCTGTGTGTGACACGGTCATGCTAACAGCTAGCATGCTAACAATGACAGTGCTAGCATTCTGATACTAAGCAGCTGCAACATTTACCATGCTCACCGTCTTAGTGTAGCATGCTAGCATGCTAATACTTGCTAATCACCAGTAAACACAAAGTGCAGCTGAGGCTGATGGGAAAGTATTTAGGTCTGCGGGTATTTGGTCATAAACCAAAGTTGTTGAGATGTTTCTGTCGACCTCATGGTGGCGCTAAGTCAAAACAAACTAAAAACACAAGCTAAGCATTAGCTTGTGGCTCAGCGATGGAGGGGTCGACCCAGTCAAACACAGAAACAAACCATGTCTGCTGACTCCTGCTGCAACGCTCAGGAACAAAATCAGCTGTTCGTGGAACTGAGGAACTCCAATATGGCCGGCAGATGGGGATGGATGAGACACGTTCTACTAAAAGCTGCTGTTAATCTTCTGGAGCTGACACGAGTCAACCTACACCTCAAAAAGATGCTGTCCGTGCAGCTGACGTAGGCTGAACTCCATCTTCTGTCGTCTCACCTGGAAATCCACTGAAGTGAATAGAAACAGGAACAAGTCCTACAACCATGGTCTTTAACCTGCTGCTCCAACAGCCTCCACCCTTCTGGCTGCAGTCTTTTCCTCCACATGTTGAACCTGCGGCAGGGATTTGATCCACCTCAGGCTCCTGAGCGTCAGCAAGGAAGACATCAAAAAACAAAACACATACTCAACATTTTATTTGAACTGAACAATGTTTTTATGTTGACAACCAGCAACATCCGAAAGTCTCAGCATGCCGGGGTTTAATGTTCTTACCGAAGTGAAGCGTTTCTGGATCATATTTAACAGATATGTTATCGGATCATCCTGGTTTTTATCATTCTGTCTTCTATTAATTCAGAAACAAGTAAGAAAGAAATGTGTTTCAGACGGGAGCCATCGTTCACTGATAGAGCCGACTCGTTCATGAACAGCACATCGCTAGCTTTTAGCCAGGCTAGCTTTTATCCAGGCTAGTTTTGAGCCAGGCTAGCTTTTAGCCAGGCTAGCTTTTATCCAGGCTAGTTTTGAGCCAGGCTAGCTTTTAGCCAGGCTAGTTTTGAGCCAGGCTAGCTTTTAGCCAGGCTAGCTGTTAGCCAGGCTAGTTTTAGCTAGTTTTTAGTCATGCTCTGGGGATGACAGTGTCGGTCTTGTTGTGATAAATGTGGTTCAGACGTTCATGTTCCTCTCAGGATGAACTTTAATAACTTTAGTGATGCTCTGACTTTTCATCTAGCGCCACCATCGGGTCAACATGCTAATGCGTCAAATACTTTGGTCTGGTTAACAAGCTAAACGTCAGCATGTTAGCATCACCGGTCACATCCTCCATGGTGATGTTAGCGTTTAGCTTAAAGCAGCGCCGTGCTAACGTACAGCGTCACAGAGCTGCGGACTCTCAGAACTCGTTCGTCTTCACGTCTGACGAGTCTTCAAGTCTTCAAGTCGTCTGACTGTTCAAACTGCAGTGACGTGAATGAAGCACGCAGCCGGCCGTTAAAAAGCGTCCCATTATCTCATATCTGACAAAGAGCGAGTGTGTCTGAAATGTCTTATGAATAGCCACACACACACACACACACACACACACACACACACACACACACACACACTGTGGCGTCTTGGCTCTGTATTAAGACACTGGAGAAAAGAGAGACTGGCACTGAAAGTGTGTGTGTGTGTGTGTGTGTGTGTGTGTGTGAGACAGCATTTTATCTGTGCTAATGAGGACAGTGAGGTGACGTGGTGATGGCCTGATGAGTGTCTCACATACACACACACACACACACACACAGCTGAAGTTGTGGTGAAGCTATTCTAATCAGGGTGAGTTAATGAACTGTCTTCTTGTATCAGGGGTGGGGGGGCGCTACAGTATCTCAATCCAGAGGGACGTGGCTTGGCGACCAGAAGGTGAAGGTTCAAGTCCAGCATGGACCAAACGGTCAGACTGACGTGATGCTGCCATGAACATGAAGGAACCTTCATGAACGTTCATCACTGTGATTATTAGGAGTTGGTCAGTTAACCCCAACCCTCATTAAAAATGATGGAATTAACAAAATGATGCTCAACGGCAGCAGCCGTGGGACATGAGGACTTGAATCGAGCGCTGATAGAAATCCTGCCTCGTTTCATAGGATGCTCCATCGTTTCCTTCACGCAACACAAACCAACACGGAGGAGAATGAGCGAAGGCCAGCGGAGACAAACGAGGAGCTGTGTTGTGATCTTTTCAAAGGTTCTGTCAGGTCAGGTTGAAACCGGACTGCTGACTGTGGAACAGTTTGATTGGAGGTCACAGGTCACACTAAGAGGAAAAGTCAGAGGAGCAATAAAGTTATTACCGTTCATCCTGAAGGGACATTTCATTCCTGCAAGAAGAGGATTTAACATGTTCATTAATGAGCTTTAGAGGTGCTGGTTGGTTCTGTTGTCTTTGGACAGAGCCAGGCTAGCTGTTTCCCTCTATTTCCAGTCTTTATGCTAAGCTAAGATAAGCTAAGCCCAAGCTAAACTAACCTGCTGCTGAGTCTAGCTGTATGAGAGTGGAATCAATCTGAACACCAAACTCTCAGAGAGAAAGAGAAGAAGCACATTTCTAAAAATGTTGAACTCTTCTTTTAAGTGTCGGAAATGACGTGAAGTGTGTGTGTTGATGTTCAAACTTGTACTGTGTGTGTGTGTGTGTGTGTGTGTGTTTAAAATAAACCTGCAGCTCTGATAGCGAGGGCCTCCGCTGAGCAGCGTGGAGTGCTTAGATTTCCCATGAGCCTTTGAGGGCGGAGCTTTGGATGCTAACTTGGCTCTGAACACAGCTCACTTCTGGCTTCAATTTATTCCTGGAGGCACACACACACACACACACACACACACACAGCGTTACACACATCTAAACACAGATTCACACAAAAACATACACAACTGTTACACACATGCAGAGATTCTATTGTCTTTTACCCCCTCTCTGTAACACACACACACACACACACACACAGGCTGAGCTGATTCTAATTAAAGTGAGCTCCAGCTCTCTTACTCTCTTTCCTTTGTCTTCAACTCTGTTTGGAAGAAACATCTGGAATAACTTCTGCTCTGTGTGTGTGTGTGTGCGTTTGTTTGTGTGTGTGTGCGTGTGTGTGTGTGTGACAGAGTTAATGAAGTGTTGTGTGTTATGTGTACAATCTCTTATGTGTGTATGAAGTATATGTAATTATAAAGCAGTGTGGTTTGTGAGTTTGTGTGTGTAATTGAGGGCATGTGCAGATATATGTAACACTGGGATGTGTGTGTGTGTGTGTGTGTGTGTGTGTGTGTGTGTGTGTGTGTGTGTGTGTGTGTTGTCATTTCTGTGTCATCTGGGTCTGATCACTGTGTTGTTATGATGTGGCAGAGCATCACACACACACACACACACACACACACATATCCACACACTCAGCTCAACAGCATATAATGACCCCGCTGACACACACACACACGCACACACACACACACACTCACACACACACACACACACAGTGTTTGTTTAGTGTTTGCAGAGCTTCAGTTCAGGACTCTCACTCTTGGCTGCGGCTCTTCTGGCAGATTGTTGCTGCTCACGACGCTGAATGCTAACATGTTTTTGGGCTAACGAGCGTCAAAGGGCGACGCCCATATCCTGCTCGGAGTCACAGTCATTTAGAGCAGATGCAGGAGGACGCTTCGCCCTGAGTCTGTCCTCAATAAGCCAAGTAAACAGTGAACACTGAAGCAGCGTTGTCTCACTCCAGTGCTTTCGCTCTGTGGGGCCGTGAAGCGACCTTCTGCTGCCTTTGGCTGTCATTCATTTTAAATGTCAGTACAGCATGAATACGGGCCCAGGCTGCCGGGCCGGTCAAACAAAGAACTGACCACAGTATTCTGCATCCTGTCAGATAACTGATAGCTGAAGTGAACACAGTTAATCCTGATGAGAGCTTCTTTCTGCAGACGTTCTGCCACTAACTCATCTACATGTTTAATGATCAGCTGACTCAGACTCTGTGCATCAAAAATCAATTCCTGCATTCATGTCACTGAACAAAGTTTTGTGTAGTTCTCAGTCAAAAGGCAACAGAAAGCACAGTGAACTGAATCAGTCAAATAACACAAAGCATCAGTCAGCGGCGAAATACCAGCCGGGCACTCGAGGATCTTTGCTTTTTATGTACAACATGTTCATATGTCATCGTCCTGCACCCCTGCAGTTTTGGTTTAGTCCAGATATCATCAGCTCATCGTGGTTTATACTGAGCAAACACTGATTCTCTGAGCAACATGTAGAGACACACAGAAAACACAGTGTTCTCATGAGCCTGCTTTCTTCCTGAACTGATTCCAGAACTGAGCATCACACACACACACGCACGCATGCACACACGCACGTATCTGTATGGATTTTTTATATATTCTTCACACCATGAATATTTGCACTTGTATGCAGTACGCTCATGCAAAATGGTTCCAGTCTAAATGTTCCATCATCATTTATTGATTATTGGAATTCATTCCTGATTCATTACCATCCAGATGTGTAACATCGACTGATTCACTCTCTGTATATGCACTATGGTACAGCAGTCATGTCGTGTCTGTGTTTCACTCGGCAGGGCCTCCGGTTGTCCAGTCCTTCAGCCACCTGAGCTTCAACCTGTGTAAGTGGTGTGAGGTGTCCAGTCCGGTGTGCCGGGACAGTGTCTGCTTCAGTAACTGCACCCTGTCCTCCTTCTGCACCGTCATCGAGGAGATCTGCATCGCCGTGTGGTCAGTTACTGTTATTGATCCGCTTCATGTTAGACTTGATGCACTCAGAATGGACCTTTAGCTGGATTATTGTGCACTTCTGTTCACTCTTTTCACACTTTGTTCTGGAATATTTCTTCTTCGTCGTCTCAGACCGGCCTTGTTCAGTGGACTCTGGTTGGTTTCCCTTTCGGTACGATTCGTTTGGGCAGATCTGAACACAACAGTCGTACTTGTGTGATTACCAAAAGAACCACAGAGGCTCTTTAGAGGAAGTGGTCTCGGCCCAGTTACAAATTAACTGTGGAGCTGTTTGTTTGTGTCGGTTCGATCTGACCCGACTACAGGACAGACTCTGCAGGTGTGCAGCTAACAGCTCCGACGGCCAGGTGCCCTTTGCGTGATGAGACGCTGATGAAGTCAATCATTGTTAGCAGCTAGCAGGAGACTGAGGGAGGTCTGACCAGCTCTAGAAACAGACATACTGTGCTGTATTTGGATCAGAGAAAACCAGGGACACCTCAAAAAGAGCCCTGGTGTGTTTCATCAACCATAAAACTACTGTTTCATAAATCTCCTGATCATAAACTGTTATAATCTTCTGATTTATATAACTGATGTTTTCGGGCTTCGTCTGTTTTTATTCAAAATTCGAACTTAACCCCATAATGCCTGACCCAAGAAATAACGGACAGAAAATTCTATTTTTTGAATTTGGAGACTTCATTTGGCCCTTTAACAATTTTTTTTTTATTAAAAAAAAATTAGCAAATATGTTTTCTTGTTTGTATCGTTTTGAGCAAAGTTTTGACCATATGGTAATGCAAAACGTTTCAGAAATGCATGTATCAAATATGATACCCACGGCATTAAAGGGTTAATCCGCAATAAAGACATGAGAGAAATGTAACTCAGCATCAAGAAAGACAGAACAGTTCAGCGTCTTCTTCAAAAGTGAAGAAGCTCAGCTCACGACGTGCGAGTCATTTAAATTTTGTGATGTTTTGGTATTTCTACGTTTGCTGCTTCACTATAGTATTTGTACTTTGATTTGTACTTTTGTCTTTGTTTGGCGCTGCTGTGGTCATTCAGTGCGTCTTGGTTTCGTTCCTGTGAAGTGCTGATGGATAAAAGAGCAGAACTAAAGAACAATATGTCCCGAAGCCTTTAGTGTCCCACAAAGATGCTGAAATATCAGTGTGCACTCATACACACTCATTGTTTTCCTTCAGTACGATCCCATGAGCCAGCAGAGTACACCGCAGTACAGCTAAGCTACCTCAATATGTTGTTGATCAGCATTATGAAACATCCTGAAGTGATTTCTCTCAACTCGCTACTGTTGCAGGAAAACACATGTGACTGCAATTCTGCCGTTTTCATATTTGATTTCAAAGGTTCGCTCAGTTGATTTTCGTGCCAGAGAGAACGCGATGAGCTTCAGATCTGTCAGGGCTTTCTCAAACTCCTCTGGCATCCCTCCCTTCACGACTGGAGAGTTTCTGCTGATTCGTGCTTTTGTTTGGATAACAGTGCTACGCTGGGATCCCCCTCGCTGCTCCCCTCTCATTTCCTGTTCACACCCTCCCCGATAGCTGCAGGAAACCGGTGATAAGAACAAACTGACAGAGAAGAAAGAGACGAGAGGAAAAAGCTGGTTTATTCGGGTCAAAGTTGACAGGGATCGTCGTGGAGCTGCCTGTAGACTCACGGTCAGACACACATTGGTTGTATGTGCTGCACTCCACAAGCGTCAGTAACCTAAACATAAAGTCTTTGAATCCAGTGTCATTCAGCAGCTGCTACGTTCACAAAGCACCCGAGACTTCAACCACTTTCAGACACTCTAACTTGTCTCGAGTCTGAATAAACAGGAAGAATATTTATACCAAATAAAAATGGACCATAACCAGAAGTACTATTCATGTAATAGAACAGTAATTGGGTCTTGAGCAGTGGCGTGCACAGACTTTTTGAAGGGCAGGGGCGAAAAGGAAAAAAAGGGCACATATAGCGCATCCTCGCCACTGAAGAGGGCACTTTAGCACGCGTTTTGGCTCCCAAGAGGGCACTTTAGCACGCGTTTCGGCTCCCAAGAGGGCACTTTAACGCGCGTTTTGGCTCCCAGGGGGCGCTTTAGCGTGTGTTTTGGCTCCCACGGGGCACTTTAGCGCATGTTTTGGCATCCAAGAGGGCACTTTAGCGTGTGTTTTGGCTCCCAGGGGGCACTTTTGCACGCGTTTTGGCATCCAAGAGGGCACTTTAGAGCGCGTTTTGGAGTCCAAGAGGGCACTTTAGCACGCGTTTTGGAGTCCAAGAGGGCACTTTAGCGCGCGTTTTTCAAAAACTGCCCCCCCCCCCGTGCACGCCACTGGTCTTGAGAAATTAACCAAAATAAAACAAACTGATGCCACACTCACATGTCGTTCCTCTGCTCTTCCAGGAGGAAGACCAATGACACAATGATGGTGCACACGATGTGTCACAACCCCGCTCTGCCACTAGAGGGCATCGACCCCGGCCTGCTGCTGAACTTCACCTCCAGGGAGTGTCACATGGTCCCGCAGCCCGCAGACGACGGAGCCATGATGGTCTGTGGCTGCCATGGTGAACACGAATGTAACGACAAACTCATCTTCGACAAGGGAGCCAATGGTGAGTAGGTGGATGGATGGATGATAGACGAATCGATGGATGGACAGGAGGATGAAGGACGAACAGGTTCAAATTTTGTCTCTGGTCTTGCAGGATTCTCCAAGCTGCACAGTAAAGATGTCATCCCGGTGGTGGTGGTCAGTTTGGTGCCTCCTGTCCTGGTGGCCATAGTTGCCACAGCCGCCTTCTACTTCTATCGCACTCGGCGCCCTGACAAACCGGGCCCTCCTGCACGCCCTGACTGGCCCACCAAACACAACCCGGAGCTCTACGAGGCTTTTGACCTGCCATGTGGGGGTCTGGGGGCTCGGGGAGAGGGTGGAGGAGGAGGGGTGACGGGCCCTGAGGCTGAAAAGGATGAGTCTAATTCCAAGCATCCCAAGAATTACATCATAAGTAACATGACAGATTGGCAGGGCCAACTGGCTGAACCACTGCCCATCAAACTGGAAGTCCTGGTGGGGAAGGGGCGCTTTGCAGAAGTGTGGAGGGCGTGCCTGTTGCAGGGAGAGAAGGGCGGAGTCAACAGTTATGAAACTGTAGCGGTGAAGGTGTTTCCAGCTGTAGAGTATGCCTCATGGAGGAACGAGTGCTCCATCTTCTCTGACCCCAAGATGGAGCATGACAATGTGGTTCGATTCCTTGCAGCTGAGGAGAGGGGCCTGCCTGGCCACGCCCTCAGGAAGTACTGGCTGGTTTTGGCCTATCACAGCCTCGGGAACGTGCAGGATTTCCTCACAGAAAACATTTTAAGCTGGGAGGAACTTGTTGCCATGGCGGGCAGTGTTGCTCGGGGGTTAGCTCATCTCCACAGCGACACGACGCTCAGTGGGATACCGAAGGTAAGCTCAGTTTGTTATCTCCTGAAATCCATGGACTATCATCATGTTGCATCAAACTAAACTAAACTAAGCTGGCATGGCCATCGGTGTAGGAGCCATGATGAGTTTCATTGTTCTATCTTTAATGGCAAAGATTCATGGGGACAGTTTTATTTATTTTCAGTCCAGACTTCAGTCAAGAGTTTTCAAGGGCAGAACCTCCAACCTCACCCCCAGACCAGGGCACAGCATCCAGCAACATTCAATAAAACTGCATAAAGGCTGGGTCCCACCAAAGTGACAGAAAAATTCATGTGAAAATTTGGTCCTAGAAGTTTGGTAACAGAGTGTCTAAATCTGAATAATGTTGTATTTGAGATGAGTTCTCGCTGCAGATAAAAAGAACAAACCACCATCGCTGACTGTCGATCTGAGCTGCTGTAACAATGCTGACGTGGATTTTCTCTACAGCCCTGATCATTTTATGGTGAATGCTTTTGAAGTTGTACATTCTGCTTTTTGATGGTGCTCGTTGCTCGTTTCCTGTATTGCCGTAGGTGCCAGTTGCTCATCGGGACCTAAAGAGCAGTAACATTGTGGTAAAGAGCAGGAAGGAGTGCGCTCTGTGTGACTTTGGCCTGGCGTTAAGACTGGACCTCTCCCTCACTGTCGATGACTATGCCAACAGTGGACAGGTAAACTGTGCAGGTTGAGTTGTTAAGTAGTAAACATAGCACACAACCGAACATGTATCTGATGTTCTGGTCATCATTTGATTGGATTCCCCTCTATCGTCCTGTCCAGGTGGGGACAGCTCGCTACATGGCTCCTGAGGTACTTGAGTCCAGGGTGAACCTGGAGGACCTTGAGGCCTTTAAACAGATAGATGTTTACTCCATGGCTCTGGTCCTCTGGGAGATGGCCTCCCGCTGCCACGCCATCGGAGGTAGGAGCTTCTCCATGTTTCTGCATAGCTTCAGGATAATAGAAGCAAGACTGTGAATATGCATTTATATTTAGTTCAATAATCCCTCTTGTCCTGGCTTTGAGGCATGGTGATCAGTAGATGCACCACGTTGGTCCAGAGAGAAATATCTCAGCAACATATGGAAGGACATGCGTGTTCCCCACTAAAATCCAATGACGTTGGTAATCTCTTGAGTTTCCCTGTAGCACCTCTAGCGCCACCAACAGGTCAAAGTTTTTACTTATCTGCCTTCCTATGAGATGGACTGGAACAAAACCTAGTAAAGACATTCATGGTCCCCAGAGAATGACTCCGGTGATGTCTGACTTTTCATCCGGCACCACATCTGTGAAATCTCTCAACAAAGATCGAATGAATTCTCATTCAGTCGCGTTCAGACATTCATGTTCATGTTCCCGCAGGTTGAATTGTTCTAACTTTAATGATCCTGCTGTGTCTGACGTGTTCCTCCTCAAACTCAATGTCCAGAACTTAAACTGTGACGTAGCATCGAGCCGAATGTCCACCCGGGTGTCACGTTTCCATCACCGCTGATCAGAGCTGCAGCTGATTAAAACCTGTGACCGCCGCAGAGTCATTTAACCTGGGGAGGAATGACCTTTTCCCACTGAAGACAAAAGCCAGATGATAGTGTGAAAGGGCTATTATGAAAAAACAGCGGGGAACATAATGTGGTATAATTTGTCATACTGATGTGAAATATTACTTATCAGAGATGAAGGTTTTTACACACAGGCCTCAGAAAAGCACATTTCCCAAATGTAGAATGTGTCTCATTTTTTAATTAGTGGCTCGAGCATAGCTAGCCGATCAGGAATGGTGTGCTCTGTAGTTATGACAGGATTCGTTAATAATTCGCAAAGTCATTCGCAAAAAACTGCGAAGAATTTCCCATAAGAAATGAATGGGGAAATTTCCTCAAATTTCAGCCTTTTTCAATTGTCCGCTGCTTCGCCATACTTTCTCCTAGAGACTTCATTCAAACTTTAAAACGTAGATAATTTTGTCGGCTCAAAATGAAGTCAGCTCACTTTTTGATATCTCTTACGGTTTTCGATCCCTGACCATCTGAAGACCATAAAGTTTCTCAAAAAATGCTCAGAACTTCTTCTAGAGTGGATCAGCTAGAGCGCGAGAGCCAGTGAGAAATTGCCTGAATTAAAAAAAAATGCCATAAACTCCAAACGGTGAATAGGAGACACATAATTTTTGGATCCTTTTGTAGACAAACGTCTCTTTTCGCCTCTGATTTCAATTTTAAAGGGTTAGACCCCACCAAATTTAAATAAAGAGGGATCTTGCACCAGCTGCCCTGCTCTGCTGCTCGTTACTGGGCTCTGCTGAGGCCTGATAACGAGCCATTCATTAGAATCAGGTGTGCTGGAGCAGGGATGCATCTAAAACCTGCAGGGCAGTGGTACTCCAGGACCAGGCTTGACAAACAGTGGTATAGATAACACCACTGTCAAAATGTATTATTGTTCCTATACTTTTCTGTATGTGTGTGTGTGTGTGTGTGTGTGTGTGTGTGCAGAGGTTTATATGCACTGTATATCACTATATTTGTGCAAAAAGATATTTTATGATTAAAGCAGTCTGACAGATACAGTCTGATCACACAGTCTAGTTTTTCAAAGGCGCCGTCGACAGTAGCAAGATGTTTCAGTACAGATGTTTTCACTTGTCATATGCTAACATACACTGACTTACTATTATCCTTTAAGCTGACACGAACTTGTTAGCAAACACTTATTTCCACATTCAACAGTTATGGAGCCCAACATTCACCCTCTTTTAGCTCTGTTTTTGGTCTCTACCAGCTCCTGAGGGAATATCTGGCTCTTTAGCAGCTAAATGCTGCTCTATGTTCACCAGCTCATCTGTAACTGAGAGCAGTGAGAGCGTAGCAAAACAGGAAAGTTGTGGGTTGGACCAGTAAAGCTTGAAGATGCTACAAAGCTCTGTTAGTCCTTTAACTTTGACCACATCAGTCTCTGCAGCCATTTTCAACACATATGTGAGTGTAATGTGTGTATTTGTGTGTCGGTGCAGAGGTGAAGAGCTATGAACCTGCCTTTGGCTCCAAGGTCTGTGAGCAGCCCTGCGTGGACAGTATGAGAGACCTGGTGCTGAGGGACCGAGGACGGCCGGACATCCCCTCAGCCTGGACGCAGCACCAGGTCAGATACAGATCAGACTCGTGAAAGGACATGTAGTGATACTCTGATGACTTGTGTTTGTTTGTGTCCTCTGATGTCCTGCCGTCTAACTCCAGGGGATGAATGTCTTCTGCTCCACTATCACTGAGTGCTGGGATCACGACCCTGAGGCCAGACTGACGGCTCACTGCGTGGTGGAGCGCTTCAACGCCCTGCAGCAGGAGAACGAGGAGGAGGAGGGAGGGCAGGAGGAGGAAGAACTGAGGCGAGAAGCCGACAGAGAGGAAGACAGAGAGAGAGAAAAGGACTCAGAGACACCAGACAATGACCAGGTTCCCTCCCTCTCCACGGCTGCTTCCTCACCCTCCTCCTCTTCCTCCTTCCAGAGTCCTCAGCCAGACTCAAAGAGGGGCGGTACAGAGGTATCCAATGATTCCCTGGTTCACACCGGTTCTGTGGTGTGAGCCGCTTCCTCCTGTTGCTGGCTGCGTTCACACCGCCCTCACTGTAACCTCTGTTACTGCAACAGGCCTGAAGCCCCTGAGAGTGGAAGCAGCTGATAACTGAAGTGTCATGGCCGAGAATGATACTGTAAGACTTTCCCTGAGTATATACAACCCTCTGTGTTAGCATGAGCGCTGGTTTCATGGAGCGTTCCATTTTTAGCCATGCTAACAGTGTGGCTCTGGGGACGGATGTGATGGTCGGTGGGACTGAAATACCTCCACAACTACTTCCATGAAATTTCTTACATTCATGGTTCCCAGATGATGAATCCTCATGACTCTGATGATCCCCTGGCGTCACCTCGAAAGCCAGCTGCAGATGGACATTTTGGTTTTGAGTGAAATGTCTGAAGGACAAGGACAACAACATGCAGTGCTGTAGCCGTAAGCTGTAAGAGAGGTCAGAGGTCACAGTTCATCCTGAGGAGAACATGAACGTCTGGACCACATCATCACTATCACCCAACAGACGGTGAGAGGTTTCAGTCCGAACAAAGAGGTGGACAGACAGACTGAGAGACAGACAGACAGACTGAGAGACAGGCAGACAGACTGAGAGACAGACAGACAGACAGAGAGAGACTGAGAGACAGACTGAGACACAGAGAGAGACTGACAGACAGACTGAGAGACAGAGAGAGACTGACAGACAGACTGAGAGACAGACAGACTGAGCGACAGGCAGACAGACAGACAAGCTGAGAGACAGACCGACAGACAAAGAGACAGACAGACAGACTGAGAGACAGACAGACAGACAGACAAGCTGAGAGACAGACCGACAGACAGACAGACAGACAGAGAGATGGACTGACAGACTGAGAGACAGACAGACAGACAGACAAGCTGAGAGACAGACCGACAGACAGACAGACAGAGAGACAGACAGGCAGACAGACTGGGAGACAGACAGACAGACTGAGAGACAGACAGACAGACAGACAGACAGACTGAGAGACTGACTGAAAACCAGCCTGAGAGATGGACTGACAAACTGACATGCAGACAGACAGACAGACTGACTTAGAGACAGACTGAGAGACAGACAGACAGACCGACAGACAGACTGACTTAGAGACAGACTGAGAGACAGACAGACAGACAGACTGACTGACTGACAGGCAGATGGACAGACTGACTGACAGGACAAATTGTTGCAAAGCTAAAGGCTTTGTCTTTTGGACATCTTTGACTTTTCAGGGAGGACAGAGACATGAACAGGAAGTGATGGGACCTCACCTGAAGTCTTCTCACCTGAGGACATCACTCAGAGTTCTGCTGGCGGAGATTCAGACTGTTTGTCGTATGAAATGCTGCGTTTTGTAGGAGCTGGTCTCCGAGTTGTGCCGATCTTATTCTTGAATAGACTGTGATTCTTCTCACTATAACCTACATATGAACAGCAGAGGAGCTCCTTCCTGCCCTGGGGAGGGATTCACAAACATTTACAGCATTAAACTGGAGCATTTTTACTTTTTTAATCACAAAGTCTCTGCGAAAGACTTCTGAGTCAGACCTCGTGCACACACAAACATGCACATGATTACATGTCATGTTATTGTTG
This sequence comes from Chelmon rostratus, assembly GCF_017976325.1. Lineage (NCBI taxonomy): Eukaryota > Metazoa > Chordata > Actinopteri > Chaetodontiformes > Chaetodontidae > Chelmon > Chelmon rostratus. The sequence goes on along the minus strand of NC_055670.1, from coordinate 26,307,029 downwards.
TTGCAAAGAAGTAAAACATGTGAGGAAATAAAACCGACCAGTGAATTCATCATTTGTAAATGACTGAATATGAACACAGTGTCTGAAATCAATCACTGAAGGATGGAAACACATTATCTCTTCACTGTGCTGTTCATTTTGTAATAAAGTCTGTTTTCTGTAACTCACTGATGACCACTGATTCTCTCTGCTGGTGTTTCCATCCATCACTGCTCAGTTTGTACAACAGTAAGTGAACGCATCACCATTAAATGCATTTCAGAGTCAAAATACTACAAGTACACTTAAGCAAGTAAGAGTACAAAGGTATTATTTCACATATACTTACATTCTTTTTGGACTAAAAGTACCTTTACTTTTGAGACTTTAAGTACATTTCATTGATAAACTTCTGGACTTTTCATGTTGTTGAGTATTTTTACACGATGATCTGAGTACTTCTTCCACTATTACTCTCATGTCATGTTTGTTAGCCATGAAGCTACAGACAGGCTAGCTCTTTTCCTCTGTTTCCAGTCTTTATGCTAAGCTAAGCTAACCATTTCCTACTTGTAGCTTCATATTAGCAAAACAAATATGTGGTGTTGATCTTCTCATTAAGAAAGTGAAGAAATGCATGATCATACGATAATGAATGAAAGATGGGAACCGTAAACGAGTTCACACAACGATCCACCGTCACGATAAACTGCGGCCTTTGACGGGTTTACTTCTTCTTCCTTGACAACAATTAAAACTTGAACTTCCAACATCAGAGAGGAAACACATGGAAAAGAAGTTGGAAACCACCAAAACTTTACAACAATGTCTTTTAAGTTTTGGGATGGGATCCAGGAGGCGACGCGGCTTCTGGTGGTTAACAGAAATTCTTCACGTGGCCGCCGCCACGAGGAAACGACTGATTTTCTCATTTGGGTCTGAAAAAGACAAGAACCACAACAGAGACAAAGCTGAAGCGAAACGCCCGGTTATTATGATGAAAGGAGTCAGTCCAGCTGCTCTCAACTGATCACGGAACAGGAAAATACCAAAATACCAAAACATGTTGCTGGACTGTGACAGAATAATCTGCTCACAAATCAGATGTTTGGCTTCAGTTTTAAAGCTGCGGAGCAGAAAACACAAAGCAAACTGCTGACAGAGACACTTTACTCAAACACAGCGCTGAAGCACAGATCTCAGATATTTTTACACTTTCCATGGTACTTTCTACTTCTACTGCACTACATCCCAGGGAATTATTACTCATTCACATTTATCTGACAGCTGCTACTTTACAAAGGAAGATACATGAAGATACATAAAACTAGAGTTTCTAAAAAATGATGTTTTATTATAATTGAACTCGAAGAGTTTATACAAATAGAGCTGAAACACTATTATTAGTCTGTTAATCAATTAGTGGACTGACAGATAATTAATGATCATCTGTAAAATCATTTGACGTTTGATTTGCTGCTTTTCCTCTGAATGATCTGAATGTGTTTGTAATAATGTGGAGCTTTGGACTAAACAAACACTGTGAAGGCGTCACTTTGGCCTCATCGTCACCACATTTCTCACTATTTTCACAATGTTTCCAAACCGATCGATCGATCGATTAATGGAGGAAATAATCAGCTGATTGATCCAGAATGAAAAGAATCATTAGTTCAAATGAAGCTCAACCAGCTCCAACAGTAAAATCCTGCTTTGACATGAACGACTGAGTCACAGTAATCTGATGAGATCAGATAGAACAGGAGAACAGCAGAACAGTAGAACAGATAGAACAGGAGAACAGATAGGACAGGAGAACAGGAGAACAGTAGAACTGCAGAACAGTAGAACAGTCGACCAGGAGAACAGTAGAACAGAAGAACATGAGGACACTAGATCAGACCGAACAGTAGAACTGCAGAACAGTAGAACAGGAGAACATGAGAACAGTAGAAGAGTAGAACAGTAGAATAGGAGAACAGTAGAACAGATAGAACAGGAGAACAGAACAGGAGAACAGATAGAACAGGAGAACAGATAGAACAGGAGAACAGGAGAACAGGAGAACAGTAGAACAGATAGAACAGGAGAACAGATAGAACAGTAGAACAGTAGAATAGGAGAACAGATAGAACAGGAGAACAGGAGAACAGATAGAACAGGAGAACAGTAGAACAGCAGAACAGGAGAACCGGGGAACAGCAGAACAGTAGAACAGTAGAACAGCAGAACAGGAGAACAGGGGAACAGCAGAACAGGAGAACAGATAGAACAGATAGAACAGGAGAACAGGAGAACAGATAGAACAGGAGAACAGGAGAACAGTAGAACAGATAGAACAGGAGAACAGATAGAACAGTAGAACAGTAGAATAGGAGAACAGATAGAACAGGAGAACAGTAGAACAGATAGAACAGGAGAACAGTAGAACAGTAGAACAGCAGAACAGGAGAACCGGGGAACAGCAGAACAGTAGAACAGTAGAACAGCAGAACAGGAGAACAGATAGAACAGATAGAACAGGAGAACAGGAGAACAGCAGAACAGGAGAACAGATAGAACAGGAGAACAGTAGAACAGTAGAACAGATAGAACAGGAGAACAGATAGAACAGTAGAACAGGAGAACAGGAGAACAGTAGAACAGGAGAACAGTCCACAGGGACATTTTACTGCACTCAATACTTTTACTGTAATACTTCAAGTACATTTACTGATTATACTGACATACTTTTACTGCAGTAAATTTTTCAGTGTGGTATTTTCACAGTGTGTTTGTACTTTTACTTAAACTATCTGAATACATGCACTGTGTGCACTGGAACTCCACCTGGAAACAGATGCTGAGGTGGAAAATCATTGCCGAACTTTTAATCTGGTTTGTTGATTCATTTACTTTCAGTCGACTTTCTGCAGGACACAGTTCAACTGACTGGACTCACCGACTTTCAACAGGATGTTTAGTGATGCACTTTAAGACCAGAGTGAAAGAAGAAGAGATCAAAAGAAGGATGAAGGTGACCAGACGGACACAGAGCAGCCTCTCAGAGGCTGCTTCAGTATCCGGTTAAACCACAGCATTCACAACTAATCACATTCAACTCGTCTCTCTGTGGAGTTAATCAAGTTTTGGTGTGTGGCTGTCACAGAGTGTGGGAACCAACGTCAGATACACTCAGATACACACGAAGTTCCTGAAGACAAAAGTAGAAGAAGAAGAAGAAGAAGAACATGAATTTCACACGGACACTTAAATTGATCAAAAGTGGCCCCAGACTTGCAGGGGCCCAGAGGGTTCCACATGTAATGTATGTCAGTTGTCTCATAGTTATTTAATTAGTTATTAAATTAGCTTGTGGATATGGAACACTGAAGTAGACTGTTTAGGCTACTGGGAGCATTTTAGCACCTAATTTTAGCTTTAACAGGTTATTTAAATATTTAAAAAAAAAATCATCCACAGCTGTATAAAAATTTTGATGGTACTTAAATAAATTTGTTTGGCCATTTGTGGCAGACATCAATGTTTTTGTCTCGGGGCCTCCTAGTGGGTAAATAAAGCCACGACAAGCGGCACAAAGAAACACAGGCTGAGAGTGAGTCCTCTTTCCAGCAGACGATCTTTGGAATCGGTGTGTGCTGCCTGTTCGCTCAGCTGACACCCGTACAAGACATATTCTTTAGAGTGGCTAATCGTGTCAGCAGACGATCTTCGGAGCGCCGGTGCTCAGCTCTCAGCTGACACGCAGCAACAAACCAGGACCCGTCGCAGCTGTCAGGCGCAGATTTTACCTCTTACCGGCCGGTGTTTCTGCCACCCCTGCTGGCTCCTCTGTAGATTTAAACATCAGAAGTTTTTTGCGTGATGCTAAAATGTTCTGATTCACCCTGCAAGCGATGAATGAACCGAGCACCGCGGGGACCGGGCCGACGGAGGTTCTTTTGACTTCGGGCTGCCGAGCCCGGCTTGTCGAGGTGGTCGGAGGATGGAGCCGAGGCTGAGCGGGGATGGCAAGCCGTCCGTGTCCTGGTTCCTCGGCTCTGTCCTCATCCTGTCTATCCTTGCTGTTTTAGTGAGCTGCCATGGGACGTGCAAACACCGAGCCCCCTCTCCTAGTGAGGTGAGCCCCGGTTCGCTCTGCGGTGTTGTTGATGTCAACTAACGTTAAGCTAACGTTAGCCATAGCACTGTGGCAGCTCAGAGCTAAGCTCGCCAGCACACTAGCTGCGATGGCTAATTGACGTATATTTTTATATGGTGTGATAAGATAACTACTTTACTGTGCGTAAGGTACACTGGAATGTTTTGCTTGACACTCACTAGAGCCAACCCCGCCAACCATTACGATATTAGCTATTTGTTGTGTGACCACAACTGTAACGGTAAGAATGAGATTTGCAATAGCTAGCTAACAAGCTAACAGGCTAACATGAGTCGGCGTTGTTCATGGGGTTTATTGTGTTTAATGACAATAACCAGAATTTGCAGCATCTATGAGGCACATTTTATCGGTGAAACATAAGTTTGAAAGCACCTTTCATTCATCAGTTTTAACTGTTCACCTTTAGTCTGAGTTTCCCTAGCAACAGAATAGCATTTCCGGTTAGACTTCTTCAGAATAAAAGCACCATCGTTGTAAACCTAGCACTGACTAAAACTGAGCTTTAGAATGGACTCAAAATGGACTCTGTGTCGTATTTTCCGTGGTGAAAATGAACAATAATATTAACTAGCTTTAAATTAGGTTAAATTTAAATGTTAGCTTTAAGTAGTAGTAGAAGATTGAAGAATCTTGGCAGGTTTTCAGTTTATAACCAGAGTGAGAGCTGATGCAGCATGACCTCACTGTTAAACAAGATTTTATCCTCTTTGAACATTTAAGAATTTGTGTTTACTTCTCTTCCTCTCTTTTTTAATGGCCACAAAAAACGATTTAATAAAAATTTCAATTCTGTCCACTCCACCAACGATAAGTCATTCTTTACCTCAAACAGAGAAAGACGTATCTTTAATATTCTCACATGTCATATCAACACAGTTCAGCAGCATGTTTTTGTTGTTTTTTTCTTTTAACATTGGCTTTATTAAGAGCTTTTATTTGTAAAATATTTTTGCTTTCTACTTTTAAGAGTGGCATTTACAGCAACAAATGCAGCAAATGTTGCTACAGATCGATTGATTGACAGTTTGAGTGTCTTTTGTCTCTTATTGTCTCTTTTAGGTTGTCCATCATGTGTACTTGAAGCCTGAGCGCTTGACGAAAAGAAGCTCACCCGATGACCTGCAGCTGAAGATAAAGATCATCTATGACTACAGCGTTGACCAGTAAGTGCTGCAGCTTCTCACTGTCGGCACTGACAGGAACATCAGCATACAGATCAGTGTTTCACCAAGTCAAAGAGGAGTTTTTTCCATACTTTCCTGTCTCACCTGTACTACCTGCTGTCCTGTCTAATAATGGAGTGCATGAAGCAAAGTTCTTCATTCATACACCCACGGCCATCATCAGCCTTTATTTTCCTCATCTATCAGTTACCAAACTCATCTGAAAATTCATAAACCTATATTTTGAGACTTACAGTCATCACATTTTGGAAGAATGTGTGATATGTAGGTCTGTCAACACTGGCCAAAAATGACATTTGACAAAATGACACAAAACTGACTGAATGAGGCACCTGTTGTACCCACATTGTGACCACATTATGTCAGTGTAAGTGATGTTTTCTGGTGGCTCTGACACATGTGCTCTCTCTCCACAGGCTTCCTGCAGACAAGAGGAGACTAGTTAAGGTGAGTAACACCTTCAGCACCTACGGACGTCTGAAGGGACGATACACTGCCGACCAATGGTTTCACACATTTCCAGTTACCGACAGGTGGCTGTAATGGGCCGAGAAAGACAGAAATGTGCCAGTAAAGGCAGAGAAGACGAAGACTGCTGCTAGTGAACATGGATGGAATCATTTCAGGATTTAGAATTAGCTTTGTAAATGTTTTATGAGGAAGCATCATTTCCTTTGCTGCCTTATTGAAGAACAGGAAATTGGTGTCAGAATGTGGATTGCACATTTAAAAGTTCATCCTGCACAATATCAACAAAACAGGGACTCACTTGGAAAAGCATCGTTTCACAGTGTGTGTGTGTGTGTGTGTGTGTGTGTGTGTGTGTGTGTGTGTGTGTCTGTGTGTCTGTGTGTGTGTGTGTGTCCTCAGGATAAGCTGTTTCCTCAGGCCATTGATTACCTGCAGAGAGCCTTCAGTGTGAGGCACAGGGTGGGGCCTGTGCTGCTCAGCCGGTATGTATCCTGTCCCATCACAGTGTTTTCAGCTCTGAGGGTCCACTAACGACCCCGGTTTGAAACACTCGTACAAGCAAGCATTAATGAAGAGGAAGTGAGATGAGAATGATAATAAGTTGTTCTTGCATGAGGTTCAATGTCTGGTTTCACCTGCGGATGCTGTTTCAGACCCTGAAATATGATCCTCATTCATGACGTGAAAAATGTTGCTGACATTCGCTCAGTCTCTGAGTGCCTTTACGATCGTCTCTTTGCTCCAACACTTGGCACTGCTTAACGGTGCAACACTTTTCCCTTGAATAAATGCTTATTTTAATGATGAAGTCAGGTAGGGTAGGACTGAAACTTTGCTCTTTACCCACAAAGCAGAGTTATTTTTCAGTGTTTTTTGTCTCTGTCGTCTCAGACAATGTGCAACCAACCAGTACCTGAGGAAGAGAGATGACCCTCATCGCTACTGCCAGGATGCCTGTGCAGACGTCACCCGGTGCGGCCCCGTCATTGTGCCACAGCACCACCTGCAGGTCAGGAAGTGCATCATGTAATAACAAGACTAAGAGTCTGAAGTGTGCAAACGGCTCTGTGAGGCTGTATTGAGGCACAGCAGTGCCAGCAAACAGCAAAGAGCGCTAACATGCTGATGTTTAGCATGTTAGCAGCTAAATAACACAAAGTCCAGCTGAGACTGATGTGAATGCTTTTAGTTCTGCAGGTATTTGGTCAGAGTTGTTACAGTTCAGCCTGACAGGAACGTGAATGTGCATGCACAGTGTCATGTTAATAGTTGTTGAGACATTTCACTCAAAACCACAAATTTCATCCTCTTTGTGGTGCGAGAAAAAGAAAAGGATCAACAAAGTCATTTGTCACAGTTGAGGAGCTGCAGGGAGTCTCATTCAAGCTAACTGTGCGCAACAAACGTCTTTTCAGGTGGATTTTCTCTTTTCAGTCAGTACAAAATATGCAAATCAGACATGGTGCCAGCTTTCTTTGTCAGAAACACCAAATGGAGTCGGCGCGGGTGCATTCAGTGCTGCCTCTGCTGTCCTGCAGCAGTGCTACAGGTTACAGTCGTCTCATGGATGCATCCTCAGCGGCAGCACTGACCACGCTGCTTCCTTTAACAATGACCCCAAAGTCATTTCTGGAGAACCATGAACATCTGTACAGAGGCTGAAGAGTGGAAGAGTGCAGGCTGCTAAAAGAAGGAACAACTTCAAATTGAGTATGCAGGTGGTAAGACGGACCGATAAAGGGATGAGGGAGAGAGACTGGAAGGCTGAAGGGATAAAAGATGGCTCCTGTTGGGAAGTTTATCTCATTATGGTTATTGTAGACACTGAACAGGAGCTAATAATAGTGCTGCAGCCTCTTCTGCAATCTGTTCTCACTGCTGTACATTTGAGTTTCATAATGCAAAAAGCATGGACACATGCAGTGTTCATGGTTCATGTATCTTATTCATAATGTGCAAAAGGTCTGTGTGTCCTTACTGTGGAGGAGGTTCACCTTCAGGTTTTGGTCTGTGAGTAATAATACTCACAACAAGACATAAACCTGATTCCTCAACACAGTCCAACCAAACTGGAGGATGTAACTGTGCATCATCTGTTTAAAATGACATGGAACAAGCTGCTATGTCCACTAATTACAGCCCTGAATCCAAGAGGGTGTGAGAACAGAGAGAGTGTGAATTAAACCAGAATCAGTCATTTCCAGTCAGACTGTTTCCTGAAGTGTTCCTGAGTCCAGGTGTTAATCTCTTTTATCCAATCACAAAGTGTTTTTGGAGCATTCAACAACTTTTTGTTGCTTGTTTGAAACGTGTTGCTGCATCAGATTCAGAATCAGCAAATATTTACAAAAATCAATGAAGCTGATGAGCTCAGACAGTAAATATATCGACTTTGTGCTGTTTCCAGGTGAGTTTCTGTCAGAGAGGGTCAGCAGGTGATCACATCCTGTTTGGTTTGTTTAACACAGCGTCTCAGCTTCTTTGGAATCAGGGGTTTTTGTGACGTATCATGATATTATATTAAGAGCCCTTCGCTCACTCCAGTCTTGTGTGCTTCTCTCCCAGCAATGCAAGGTGTGCAGTGAATCAGGGAAGTCATGTGGCCCCTTGGGGCCCCCGGATGGTCCCGGAGTGGAAGGGTCTGACTTTGTGCTCTACGTCAGCGGCATCACCACAGACCGCTGCGGACAGGAGAACATAGTGGCCTACGCTGCTTACTGCCAGCTGGAGGCAGAGCTGGACAGGTGGGGTCGACCTGCAGTCACGTGATCAAACCTCTGCCACACAATGTTTCTTTAAGTCTAATGACAGGAAGATAGAGCTGAGCATCAGCTCCATGAAAATCAATGTGTGTGTGTGTGTGTCCGTCCTTCAGACCTATAGCAGGCTATGCGAACCTGTGTCCTGCCATGATCTCGTCTCAGCCTCAGGAGTTTGAAGGGATGCTCTCCACAGTCAAACATGAGATCATCCACGCTCTGGTCAGTACTACAACGTTTACAATGTAAACAGCCTTCACTAGACTTTAGAGGTTTTTGACTTTTTTTCAGGAAAGGCCCAGATTCTAAGATACACTTTATTAATCCCCAGCCGGGGAAATTCAGGTATTACAAGCAGCAGGTAATGGCAATTGGAAAAAAAAAATAGCAACAGAAATAAAGAAATACAAAATACAACATTAACACTGACTATATATATATATATGTATATACACACATACATACAAAACATTTTTTGTTGTTGTTGTTGTGACGATGTTCAGAACAGAATGTTTGTGGACGCCTGATGGTGACATGTGACCCGTGTGCTGTTCCTCCTCTGTCCACCAGGGCTTTTCAGCCGGCCTGTTTGCCTTCTACCATGACGACGAGGGCAAACCTCTGACCCCTCGCTTCGCCAGCGGCCTGCCCGCCTTCAACGAGAGGTGAGTACAGTCTGAGCTGACACTGAGGTGCAGAGTGTCTGTCTGTCCTCGTCTGCGTCCTTCACATGCTGGTGTGTGTCTGTGCGTGTCTGTGCGTGTCTGTGCGTGTGTGTGCGTGTGTGTGCGTGTGTGTGCGTGTGTGTGTGTGTCTCAGCCTGGGTCTGTACCAGTGGAGTGATGCAGTGATCAGGAGGGTCAGCAGGCTGTGGGACATCAGAGGAGGGGAGATGGTCCGGCACCAGGTCCACGTCCTGGTCACGCCCCGCGTCGTGGTAAGAAGCCATTTGGGTGGGTCATTTCCACCACAATCTTAAACTGAAAGTCCTCCTCCCCCTCCTCCCCCTCCTCCACTGTGATGTTTGAACAGACATGCATGCAGGTGCTTTCACCTGAACGTCACAGAGGAGACGGGTTAGACGGAGTCGAGAAGATGAAGCTGGTTGTGCTCTACTCTTTGGTTGCAGGAGGAGGCGAGGAGACATTTCAACTGTCCCATCCTGGAGGGAATGGAGCTGGAGAACCAGGGAGGGACGGGAACTGAGCTGAACCACTGGGAGAAGAGACTGCTGGAGGTACCCGCGCCTTCCCTGTCCGACTTTGAAGTGATCGGTTTGGGTTTTTCCTCATTTTCATCATCTTCTCCTCCTCCCTCAGAATGAGGCGATGACCGGCTCCCACACCCAGAACAGGGTGTTTTCCCGGCTGACGCTCGCCATCATGGAGGACAGCGGCTGGTACCGAGCCAACTACAGCCTGGCCCAGAGGCTGGACTGGGGCCGCGGCCTCGGCTGCGACTTCGTCATGAAGAGCTGCAAGTTCTGGATGGACAGACAGAGACAGAGGTCGCAGTGATACTCTCTGTGTCCAGGAGACCAGAGTTATTGAATTTTATTAAGCAGCAGTGCACACTCACCCTTTTCACTTTTTACAGAGTCTCATCAAACAGTTACCTTATTATTGAGTTAATTTACATTGTAGATTAAATACTTTGCACTCACTTAATGTTAATTTGCATAAAAAAAGTCATGTTTCCAAGCAGGAGAAACAACCTTCAAAATCAAGAAAACAAGTATTTCTTGAGTTAAAGAATATCTGACAGTATCTGATCGTGTTTGTCGTTGCAGACGACACACTGTGACTCCGTACTGCGATACAGTGCGAGCGTCTCCTCTGCAGCTCACCTGCAGACAGGACCAGCTGGCTGTGGCCGTCTGTAACCTGCAGAAATATCCACAGGAGCTGCCGCTGGAGTACCAGGTACACAGAGACACACACACACACACACACACACACAGAGACACACACACACACAGAGACACACACACACACAGACACACACACACACACAGAGACACACACACACACACATGCAGAGACACACACACAGAGAGACACACACACACACACACACACACACACACACATGCAGAGACACACACAGAGACAGACACAGACACAGACAGACACAGACACACACACACACACACACACACAGACACACACACACACACACACACACACACACACACACGCAGCTGTGGCCCAGAGGTTGGAGAAGTGGCTTGATTGCAGCCTGCTGCTCCTGTGTGTGGTTCACTGTATGTTGCATGTGTGTGTTTCTTCAAACAGAGATGGGATGAGCTTGTTAGAGCCAATCAGGTCAGACGACTGAGGAGAAATGACCCACATTTTAATTTCACTAATCCTTAATTTAATGTACGAGACATCAGTGTCAAAACCTAAAGGGGACCTGTCTGTCTCTCTCTGTCTCTGTGTCTCTCTGTGTCTGTCTGTCTCTCTCTGTCTCTCTCTTTGTCTCTCTCTCTGTCTCTCTCTCTGTCTCTCTCTGTCTCTCTGTCTCCCTCTGTCTGTCTGTCTGTCTCTCTCTCTGTCTCTCTCTCTGTCTCTCTCTGTCTCTCTGTCTCCCTCTGTCTGTCTGTCTGTCTCTCTCTGTCTCTCTGTCTCCCTCTGTCTGTCTGTCTGTCTGTCTGTCTGTCTCTGTCTCTCTCTGTCTCTCTCTCTGTCTCTCTCTGTCTCTCTGTCTCCCTCTGTCTGTCTCTCTGTCTCTCTCTGTCTCTCTGTCTCTGTCTCTCTCTCTCTCTGTGTCTCTCTGTGTCTCTGTCTCTCTCTCTCTCTCTGTGTCTCTCTGTGTCTCTGTCTCTCGGTCTGTCTCTGTGTCTCTGTCTCTCTCTCTCTCTCTGTGTCTCTGTCTCTCTGTCTGTCTCTGTGTCTCTGTCTCTGTCTCTCTCTCTGTCTCTCTCTCTGTCTCTCTCTCTGTGTCTCTGTCTCTCTGTCTGTCTCTCTGTCTGTCTCTGTGTCTCTGTGTCTCTGTCTCTCTGTCTCTGTCTGTCTCTCTGTGTCTCTGTCAGTATTTTGAGAGGATCCCTGACGTTGCTGCTGATCAGCTGTCGTTCTTCGGCGGTGCTGTGGAGATCGCTGACTACTGTCCGTTCAGCCAGGAGTTCAGCTGGCACCTCAGCGGGGAGTATCAGAGGAACTCGTACTGCAGAGTGTCAGAGAACCAGCCAGGTGAGCCTCACGCCGCCGCCGCCGCTAACACCGTGTTAACACTGGGCTGGAAATGAAGCTCTGCATCTGATGATTGTCTCATTGCAGCTCATACTGTAGTGGATTTACTGAGGTGTGTTGTGTTACTGTACGACTGAGCTGCTGTCTGCAGGGCTGTGTGTAATCATGTGACGTGTGTGTGTCCAGACTGGTGGAGGAACTACGGGGCGGAGCAGTACGGACCGGACTCCGCCTGTCTGTACCAGAAGTCGGCCTTTGTTATGGAGCAGTGCACCAGGAAGATGACGTACCCCGACTGGGGCTCCGGATGCTACAAGGTGCGGTCGACACAGTTCTCCACAGTTCGTGACCGTGTTATTTCTTCATCGTCAGACTTTGCTCACACTCAGACTCTTAAATGGCGTCCAGGTGGCGTGCTCGACTCAGGGCCTGACGGTGTTCGTCCAGGACCGCTCCTTCAACTGCGTCCGTAAAGGTCAGCTGCTGAGCGTCAGCGTGCGAGTCAATGACTGGGTTTACAACGGCGTCCTGATCTGCCCCGCCTGCACCGACTTCTGTGACGACTGCCCCCTCCCCCACCAGCTCCCGCCCATCAACGCCTCCAGGAGTAACCCCATTGGTCAGTGCCATCCGCCCTCATTTTACATGTTTACATACAAAGTGTCAGCTGATGCTTCTACACCCTTTTCCTATTGGTGGATAGGATGGTGCCTGAAGCTGCTCAGACATTAGTTGGTAGGTGAATAAAGTCAGATCACTGGAGAGAATCATTCATTCATTCATTCATTCAGTTATTCATGATCAAAGCTGCTGATGTCACGATGTTACCATCCTCAGAAAACTCCAGTCGTGTTAATGAGCAAATGTTACAAACCAAGGTGGTGAACATGGAAAATGTTAGCATCAGCATGTTAGCAATATCACTGTGAGCTTGTTAGCATGCTGGTGTTAGCATTTAGCTCAAAGCACTGCTGTACAGCCAGCTGCTAGAATGGATGCAGACACAGAGACTACGTACTAATACTGTACTGTGTGTACCACTCGGTAATCTTCATAGTACATTGTTTTACCAGTAAAAATAGAAAATTCAACATATTTTACCATTTTAATAGAAAAATAGAAAAATAGAGTGAGCAAATACAGAAAATGGACAAATTATGAATTCTAAAAAACAGTGCAATTTTTTTTAATGGACAAGTTAATATGACAAATGAAAAAGAATAACAAAAATAAACATTTAAATATAAAAAAGAAATATATAGATATAAAATACATGAAAAATTGGATATAAGGAGACAAAAACAAAAAACCTGCAAACAATTCTGATTGATTTATTTATTCTCTTATTTATTTTCTTTTCTCTTTTTAATTGTAGTTCTGAAATGTCTTTGTTTTATTTTTATTTCCTGCCCGGCCATTTATTTTTGTTTGTCAATGACACTGAGACTTTTATAGTGATGTTTCCTAGAATCTAGACCCCTAATTGATCTTCACCCACTTTTAAATCTTCTTTCATGTTTAGCTTTGAGTATTAATTATTGTTAATGATTTTTCATCATGAGAAATGGCTCCTGGCGGCTGGAATGACGGCAGACGTTCACCTGAGTCTGTTTGCCTGTTTCAGATCCGTGCTCCAGTTCTCCAGGTCTGGCCATCACTCTGTGGCTCCTGCTGCTCAACCTGCTCCCCCTGGTGGCCGGACTGCTGCTCTGCCACTGCAGCTGATAAAACACACACACACACACTCACAAAGGTAGCCGGACAGTTTACTGACCTAAACACTCTTCTGGTGTCCTCTGAGGATTAAAGCTGCAGACTTCTCCTTCCCTCTTTTCTCGCACTTCCTCTCCTTTTCCTTCTGTCCTCTTTCCGAAGTTCTTCTTCTGCATTTCTTTCTTCCTTTCTTCTGTCACGCGTTCCTCAGGACTTTCGCTCCTCAAGCGTCTGATCTTCATCTCGTTCCACTGTCAGGGATCTTTTTACTGACGCTCCATCCAGGTGTTAATCTGGTGCAGCAGACAGTGAATCATCAGTCGTCTGGTTTAACAACAACAGATCAGCAGACTGGACATTTGTCTTCTTTTCTTTTTTTGGCTGCAGAATCGTTGCTCAGATATATTTAAAGACTGGAGGAACTGACTGAATGAAGTTCAAAGAGGATTTGTTTGTCGCTGCAGCAGCCTGCCAAACGCAAACCAGGAGGAAACGTCACCGAGTCGTCGCCTGCCGCTTGCTGACAGGAAGTGGATTATTCATGACAGCCGACTTTTTTAAAATCATACTTTTAAGCTGAAAGTTCAGTGTACTTCCTGTGCGTGAGACAACAGAAGGATGTGTGTGGTTTTGTGACCCCTGGTGGCTGCAGGAGGTAACTTTAAACTTTATTTTTTACGTTTATACCCAGAAAACTGTAAATACACCAACAGACCACTTAAGTTTAAATTCATGGCTTCCTTTGCTTTGAGCAGATTTCATGTCGCGTTCACGAAGGCAAAAATGAAGTGATAGTTTAGTTTAAAGATCTGCAGCTCTGCAGTGCAGGACTGATGGGTTCCATTAACGCTGTGCAGAACACCTGGAGCCGGTGCAGGCTGCGAATCAGCTGCTCTCCTCACACTGGAAGAGATGATCTGTCGTGTCGACACAACCACACAGCTGATCGACCGATTACAAGATCGTCTCAGCCGGAGATCTGTGGCCTGCAGGAAGTCACTGGGCCTCATGCAAGAAGCGCTGAAACCGCAGGTGTGATCGACTCCAGAGCTGCAGCACACGTCGTCCACTCTGACTGAAGACTCGTGAATCTGCCCTCATTTGATTAACGAAAGTAAACACCAATAAACACAAACAGTTCTCGCTGAGTTCATGAGGATATTCTGACACGACTTTCTAACTTCTGAAGCAGAGCAGAACATGAAGTTTGTGGAGCGGTTATTAAAGTGATGCAGTGAAGAGCGAGTAAGAGGTCAGAACATGACAACATTCTTGCATGAGATCCAGAGTCTGTCTGTCTGCTGCCTGTCTCACCTCCTGCCTCCGGTTTCCTGTCGCTCTCTCAGCAGATGCTTCTGGCAGCTACGAAGTGAAGCAAACAGCGTCGTGTTCGGGACGTCAAGGTCCAGACACGTCCAGCTCCAACAAGATGATGATGATGATGATGATGGTGATGATGGTTTAATAGGCATGGACGTGGATTTTGACTCTGCAGGATTTTTGTCTTAGACCTCTGAATTTTGTCAGAGACACTCAGATCAGGTCAAAGGTTGTGACGTCTGCAGGAGGCTTTAAAGTAGCGCCCCCCCGTGTCAGAACATGAAGAGACACTCGCTGTCCTGAGGCCACAAACTGCTTCCATTCGTCAGCCGCGCGTCAAACACAGTCACGATGTTTAGGTCCTTCTTCAGAGTAATCAGGACTGTTTGAAACTCAGATCATTCAGAAGAAAATTGTGATGTGAATATTTGAGGGTTTGTGATGGATTATATAAACCTGGTGGATTCAAATGTAGAAAATGAATCACATCTGAGAGCTGAACAGAGCATCATATCATCATAAAACAAAAGCAGGAGCAACAAGAAAGCATGAAAGCTCATGTTGATATGCTGATTGACGGTGAGATGGACCAATCAGATGGCCTGAAAGCATCACTCGAGCGGATGGGACGCCGGCGTCCTGCGGACACTGATTTCCTCCTGTTTTAATTTAATATTTGAACAAATGTCAGAGTCACGACTGGACCGACAGACTGTCAGGAGAGGAAGAAAAAGCCATGTACGTTCAAACAGTGAAAACCTGAACAAGCCATAGTTTGATGATGATGATGATGAAAGTGGAAGCTGCTCCAGACCAGCTGATGTCAGTTCTGTTAATCTGTTCATTGATTTTAAATCCAACACGTCTCGTTCATGAGGTTTGGTGAAATGATTCTTTCAGACTCCCGCAGACCATAATCCATCCAGAAACCAGGACGCTGCTTCTTATTTTCAGCCCAGATGACAAACTCAGTGAGCATGAAGCCGCTGGCGGGCCGCGCAGACACGCTAATGCCTGACGCGCTCGTCGTAGCGCTGCTTAGCTCTGTTTAATGAAATAACTTCCACTTCCTGTCTTTAATGGAATATTTACTGCTCGCCGTTAAAGGTCTGCACGGTGTTACATCCAACCTCCACCGCTGTCAGACATTTCACCAGTACAACAACGCAGCGTTCACCAGGTGCACTGTGGCCAGACACACCTGAGTGACTGATAGCACGAAGCTAGCGTTAGCAGAGGTGGTGATAGAGGACTTGTGAACTCGTGGTTGTTTTCAGTTTAACTGAAAACTGTCTCAGTCAGTGTTCTGCTGTTCGATGACGCAGCTGCCGGAGGAAACAGCCTCGACTCGGAGTCTTGGCTGTTTCGTCACGGCTGAGGAGGAGCTGCCATGAGATGCGTACTTTGTTCCATTTCCTCGTTGAAGTCCGTATGAAACATGCAGATCAAAGATGGCGCCAGATTCCTGTCCTCAAAACAGGTCAGCAAAAATGCAGCAGTGCTGCCACTGCTGGCCAGAAGCTGAACTGCAGCCGTCCTGCAGGCGTAAACAGTCATCTCGTCCTCAGCGGCGGCGTTAAGCTCACTCTGCTTCCTGTCACCAGTTTAATGAAAGCTCTGCAGCATCTGCGCGGGACTGAGGTGCAGTTTAATGGTCCTGGATCAAGACTGCAGTGTTTGCAAGGTTATTTTTAACGCTCAAACCAAAACTAAAGCTTGAAACCACCAACAGTCATCATGGTCCTGCAGGATTATGGACTGACTAGACGTTTGTCCCGGTGAAAAACGCTCGGCTTGGTTTCCAGTTTCCAGACCTGCACAAGACAAACATGTTGGTGCCAAGCAGGAGTTTGAATGTACTTTATTTTCTCATGTTTTATTACAGACGTGGTGTTTCAGAGCCGCGTCTCCTCTCTGCAGTCTGCACAGTGAACTGCATTATGGGTCAGTTCCTGTAAACCACAGCGCTGTGGGAGGAAGCTCTCAGCTCGATCTCTGAGCTTCATTTGAACTCTTTAATGTTTGTTAGTTCGGTTCCTGAAGCGAAACGAGAACAGTGACGTCTGAAGTCTGACGTCAGCACGCGGAGACGCGACATTGTGTGATAACTTCCTGTTGACAGCGAGACTGCGCGATGATGGCGGAGCGATGGTTGAGGTGATGATGCACCTCCACCGTTGGCAGGTCTCAAATTAAAACAACAAACTGTCGCGCTCGTGTGAGGAAATCACCTGAAAAGGCTTTGTGAGTCCAAACCAGAACAGTTGATTCTGTCACTCGTACCGTTTCCAAGGCAACAGTGAAACTTCAGTGAAAATGCTGCGCTCTCGTTTTCTCTGTGCAGGTTGTTCCAGACGCAGTTTGGTTTTGGACTGAAACTCTTCTTCTGCTGTATTTTATTGTAGCTTCATGGTTTTATGTTGAGATGGACCTGAAGAGAACCCACTGAGTCGCTGAAGGAGTTTCTGTTTGATTTATTTAAGTAGAGTTTCATCCGTCTGTCGCGTCCTCCTGTCTGTCCCCATCCTTTAATGTGACTGTCAACAGGAAGTGACCTGCTGCCGTATAAAACATTGATGTTTACAGCTGAAGTATTTGTATTTCTACGGCAGAGCTGTTTGGAGCTCTGTGTCAGCGCTGTTAGTGTGCTGCTGCCTGAGAGACCATCTGACCTCAGTTCAGTTTTATTTCGGCTCGGACTCACTCTCAGCTGCTCGGCCTGCACGAGATTCTGTCCTCATGTTATTTTTGTGATGAAGATATTTATTGTGAAGACGACTGAAGCTGCACTGAGTCGAGGACTTTGTTTGAAATCTTCAGCTTTTGGTGGAAACTCGACATGTTCAGCAGGGTTTCCTGTTTCCTGTTTAGAAACACTTTGCATCACTCGGTCGATCGTTGTTATTTATTTGTTTTTAGAGAAAGGGCTGCTTTTTAAGACAAATCAAGACAACTCGGAGATATTTGTCAGAATAAACGCTGTCTGTATCCCAATCTGTGTTTTGTCTTGTTTTAAACCATCAAATAATCTCGACCCATTGAAGCTTAATATTTCTATGTTCAGCAGCTCATTCTTCACCTTTGAATATTTTCTATAAAAACAATGTGACTTCTGACTTGTTTCTGTCAGAAATCACATTTTTCTGCATCAGTGATGTTGTAATGATGCTGTATGAAAGGATGATGAAGTGCTCAGTCTGAGATGAATCAAATATTCAGCTGATATATTTCCAGGAAACCACGAAGCTTTTGTGTGTATTTATGCTCCAGAAAAACACATTTGCATTATTACCTCCGGTGTCTGTTGCTTACATTTGTGTTGTTCTTCACTACAAACAGTTTGACTGAGTCTGTGTGCAGGATCCTTTAGACAAATCCCCGCTAGATCCTGACTGACCCTCACTGACCCTGACTGATCCTGGCTGAACCTGACTGACCCTGACTGATTCTGGCTGACCCTAACTGATCCCGACTGACCCTGACTGATCCTCACAGATCCCCACTGACCCTGACTGATCCTGGCAGAACCTGACTGACCCTGACTGATTCTGGCTGATCCTGACTGATTCTGGCTGATCCTCACTGACCCTGGCTGACCCTGACTGATTCTGGCTGATCCTGGCTGATTCTGGCTGATTCTGGCTGATCCTGATTGATCCTGACTGACCCTGACTGATTCTGGCTCATCCTGACTGATTCAGGCTGATCCTGACTGATCCTGACTAATCCTGACTGACCCTGACTGATCCTGACTGACCCTGACTGACCCTGACTGATTCTGGCTGACCCTAACTGATCCCGACTGACCCTGACTGATCCTCACAGGTCCCCACTGACCCTGACTGATCCTGGCAGAACCTGACTGACCCTGACTGATTCTGGCTGATCCTGGCTGATCCTGACTGATCCTGACTGACCCTGACTGACCCTGGCTGATCCTGACTGACCCTGACTGATCCTGGCTGATCCTGGCTGATCCTGACTGACCCTGACTGATCCTGGCTGACCCTGGCTGATCCTGATTGAACTTTTCAATAATGAACGGAGCTCTTCTGATGATCCTGCTGCTGAGTGACGACTGCAGGTATTTAATTAACTGAAACACTTCACACAAACATTTCTTTAAGATCTACAGAGTTTTATTTTTCAGATGGAACCTGAAAGCAGACGTTTCGTGTCCAGAGTCCAAGAGCTGGCACCGCTGGTCTAAATCAGGCATGTCCAAACTATTCCATAAAGGGCCGTGTGGCTGTAGGTTTTCGTTCCAACCAAGGAGGAGCACACCAGGCCAACCAATCAACATCAAGGGATCCCTTAGTTATCAGCTGAAAAGGGACATCAGCTGATTAAATGAGTCCAGCCTGGTGCGCTCCTCCTTGGTTGGAACGAAAACCTGCAGCCACACGGCCCTTTACGGAATAGTTTGGACATGGCTGGTCTAAATGAAAAACAGATCGGTGGACTTATCTTAAAGCTTTCCTCCGTCAGCAGTTTGTACATTATGTGTATTCAAACAAAGTAAGACTAAGCGTTTTTTGGGAAGTGACTGCTGAGTGCGGAGGCTGCCTGTTTCGACCAATAAAAGAGAACTTTACTGTCTCTCAGTTTGATGTTCTGGATGTGAAAACCTCAATATTTTAAAACCTCCCAGATGGTCGATTCAACCTCTCAGTTCAGAGGTCAGGATGTTCATTTCCAGGATATAAATGTTACCATAATGTCTCCAGAGTAGTGATACTAATAAACCCACAGCGGCCAAATTTCCCACGTCCCCGGCCTGCACATGAACGTCTCATTACAGGCACATTAACAACAGCTGCTGATCTTAATTTGATTCTGTTCAATAAAATCACTTCAACAGTGCAGTTAACATTGATTTAACACTAACATTAATATGCAGAAATGATTAAATAT
Organism: Chelmon rostratus; assembly: GCF_017976325.1. Lineage (NCBI taxonomy): Eukaryota > Metazoa > Chordata > Actinopteri > Chaetodontiformes > Chaetodontidae > Chelmon > Chelmon rostratus. The sequence goes on along the minus strand of NC_055670.1, from coordinate 26,287,333 downwards.
TTCACTTCAACTTATAATCAGACAGAAGAGTGGAAGTATACTGAAGTACACTGAAAATACTCTGTGATACTGTGAAAAGTTCTACATTGAAAATATAACTCAAAGCATGTAATCAGGAAAATGTACTTAAAGTATTTAAAGTAAAACGTCCCTGTGACTGTTCTGCTGTTCTTTCTGATCTCATCAGATTATTGTGACTCAGTCGTTCATGTCAGCAGGATTTGACTGCCTGAGCTGGTTGAGGTGGAGCTCATTTTGAACAGGACTGCAACAAAGTACAAGTACCTCAAATTTGTCCTTAAATGCAGTACTTGAGTAGACATACTTAGTTACATTCCACCACAGGATATAAAGTAAAGGGACGTATTGATTTAGTTCCAGCAGCTGTTTCTACCAGCTGAACGACGTCTCTCCCGTCAGACCGTCTCCCCTGCTGGGGGTCTGGCCTGGTCCCCCGTTCCTTTGATCCACAGGAAGCCCACCTGGGTGCCGAAGTTGGTTCCGTCTCTGCGGTGGGAGAAGAAGGCCTCGGGGTGGCAGGAGGTGCAGGGCGTCACGCCGGGCCGCTCCGTCACCGTGTCGTCATGGATGTGTTCGGGCAGGACGCCGCCTTTCTGAAGGAGAACTCTGAGGCAGGAGGGTGGACATTTGACACAGCGTCAATATCTCTACTGCACGTAACGAATCAACATCCATGAATCTGCCCAGAGGTCACTGATAAAAGATGATCTTTACAAGAGCAGAATCATCACGTTTATACTTTTCCTTCATGTCAGACAGATCAGAGACAGTCGACGCTAACACGAGCAGCTAACAGCTAACACAGCAGACTGTCAATGGACACAGTTTGACAAAATATGTTGGGCCAACACTAAATGTGGAGTCAGTCCTGAAAGCAGGTCTGATCTGTACTCTGCTGTGTCAGCGCTACCTGTTGGCGAGGCGGATGTTCACATGTGGTGTGACTGACTCTGGATCAAGGACGCAGTCTGGATGGATGCGGCTGAACTCCATCGCGTGATCTTTGTCCAGGGTGAAACAACACGAGCCCACCGACGGCCCCACCGCCACCACGATGTCGCTCAGACGGCAACCAAACTCCGTCACCATGGCCTCCACCGTCGCCGTAGCGACTCCCATCAGGGTCCCTCTCCAACCTGAGGAGCAGTGGTGGAAATCAACAAATGACATTTTTTACTTGTGCCACTTTGTACCTGTATTGCAGCACAGCACTGAGATTTATGAAAGATGATGTAGAGAGACAACATTAAGGATGTTTTAAATGTTCCAGAAACAAACGCAAGAAACATCGACCTGCATGAGCGACGCCGATGACCTTTGACACCGGATCAGCGAACAGGATCGGCATGCAGTCGGCTCCCGGAGCAGCTAAAACCACTCCGGTCTGATTGGTTAGCATGGCGTCGTAGCTCTCCGGCTCGTCCTTCCCCAGGACCCAAACATCGCTGGCGTGGTTCACCTGCAGGAAACAAGCGGCATGGAGGAACTGTCTGCTTCTCTTTGTCCTGTTTGATAGAAACTGAATGACATCACGCTGGCTCCAGCACAGTGTCGACAGCTGATGATCAGGTGATTTGTTTTGTGAGACTTCGATTATCAAAATAACTGCGACTGATTTTCTGTTGATGGATTAATCGACATGCACATACGTGTAGTCTCTGTACTCATCCTGGGTTCCTCATGGGTCATGTGACCACACCTTTTACCTCCCGTCTCCTGATTGGTCATTGCATTCTCTCTGATTTACTTTATGTTTCTTCGTAGTTTTTGTGATATTCTGTCTAACTGGGGTCTAAAACTTAATACATCATTATCAATGTGCAGCCATTAGGTGGCAGAGCACTGAAGAGGAAACTCAGCCTTCCCTCCACATGTTGAAGGAGGACAGTCAGCTGACTCATGCAGCCTGTATCCTCCTGCAGGATGACTGATGTGAGGACAGTTCAGTACCTTGACCAGACGTAGCAGCTGATGGTGGAAACCAGCACGGAGGCCCAGGCGCCGTCTGTTCTCCTGCACTACAGCCCCGGGGTCCCTCCTGCTCCTGCTGCTGAACAGATTCAAGGAGGACAGAGTCGGGATGTAGGACACACCGCCCGTCCGAGTACTGAAGCCATGACCGAAACAGTCTGAGGGACAGAAACAGACAGCCGACATGTCGCTGTTTGATTCATGTGGATGCAGTCACACCAAACTCCATTCAAATATTTGTCAATTTTACAGTACCTTGCTCATCAGGAAATGGAACTTTATTTTCTTAAATTCTTATATGTTCATGTACAGTAAGACCTTTTCAACAGATTACATTGAGAATTAAAATAATAAGAACAGAGTTGTTAACAGAAGTGAATAACAGACAAACACGCAGCTGTACTGAGACCAGTTTTCAGAAGGTTATTCCATGAGACCGCTACACTCGCAGTAAAAACTGTCTTTTCTAAATGAGGTCTGGTACAGGGTTCAGATGTTTGACCTGGTCAGACTAGAGATAAGCAAATTATTGTCATTCTGTAATATTATTCTAACAATAATAATAAAAAGTACTGAACACGTTACCAGAGGGCTCAGGTCAAACTGCTGGTTCCCGTTAACACTGAAGAAGTTTCAACCAGCACATTTTTACTCTTTAATCTCTCTAAAAGCATGAATACATGAATATTTGTTTCTAATCCACTGCAGTTGACTGTGGTATTATGGGCTGGCGGCTGTGCGCTGTGGTGTTAAAGTTTCTCACATCTTTGATGTTTGTGGTCATGACGACACGCTGCAGCGCACGTGAAGCAGACTGTAAAGGTGTTTCTGTATTAATTCAAACCGACCTGGGATCAGTGTTGACTTCAGGACTGTGACCTCTCCCTTCAGGGCGGGCAGCTGCTGGAGGAACCTCGAAACTTCTTCTACGACTCCTTCACCAGGTGAGTCCGTGTGGGCGGAGCCTCTGCAGCTCGGGCAGGTGAGGTTGTCCACGGACTTCACCTTGTAGTCAAAGGTGTACACGGCCGTGAAGAGCTGCCCCTGGTACACACGCAGCACGTCTCGGCCATGTGGGGATGTGAGGACCCTGACGGAGCTCAGGTCCAGCCGGTCCACGGTCTGCTTGAATCGGTACAGGCACTCGGCGGTGGAGCCGGAGTCCAGGACGTGCACGCTGCTGAACGAGCTCAGATCCGGACCTGAGAAGCCGCTTCTGTCCCGGTGACTTCTCCCGCACAGCAGGAACACATGCGGGTCTGATGCGGATTCCTCCAGCAGAGACGCGCCGGTGCATGACGGACAGCAGCCGTGAACCAGATCCACCAGGACGGCCTCACACATCGCAAACAGCCGAGAGGAGAACCTCAGAGTCAGAGTTCCGTGTCTGTGCGGGTTTATGACGGTGTAACTCCGGCAGACCCCGCACTTCCTGCACCGGCCAGCTGCAGCCTCGCTCCGCCCACACTGGAAAGCCCGACCCGGCCTGTGAAAACCCTCCTCCGACCGGCTTCCTCCAGCCCTGCTGACGCTGACAGAAACGCTTCTGTGCAGTTTGTAAAGTGAGAAACAACATGAGTGAACAGTTTATGACTCCAAACAGCCGCCATCAGAGTAGATTAAACCGCATCCCTCCACACTGAGAGACCGGAGGTCCACAAAGAGACTCAGAACCACCACAAACCACTTCCCTCTCTTTATGCTCGTTTTGCGTCTCTGGAAGTTTTTTCTTTTGTTTTTGATCATTTTTTTGGTCTCTTTGTGGTTCCTGATGAAGCACATCATACCTTCATCTGTGTGAAGTGTCCGTGCGTGTGTGTGAGCGCGCGCGCGCGCGCGCGGCTGCACCACCTGACTGACTCACCTGATGAGCTGCAGGGTGCGGGGAAGTTCCCGGTGCTGTTTGTTAACCTCACTGTCAGCTTTTCAGATTGAACACAACAGACCAAAATCCCCCAGAGAGAACAAACAGTGCTGCTGATCGATCAGCGTCCGTGACTCAGCTGTTGTTAGGCCGAACACACACTCTGTGGTTTTAACAGCTGGAAGTTCAGGAGGAAACAACCCGAACAAAAGCTTTGAGGAAACTGACAGAACAACACGGGATTTCACTTCAGGGGTCAAACAAACAAACGATTAATATCCAGAGAACCCATCAACTCCAGAGTACTGCTGTAAATCAATGAAGTACTCACATACAGTGACAGAGGAAGTATTTAGATCTTTTACTGAAGTAGAGTACAAGTACTACAATGTAGATGTCCTGCATTGACAATATTACTTCAGTAAAAGTATGTCAGTATAATGAGGAAAATGTACTTGAAGTATTAAAGTAAAAGTACTGAGTGCAGTAAAACGTCCCTGTGACTGTTCTACTGTTCTATCTATTCTATATGTTCTCCTGTTCTACTGTTCTCCTGTTCTATCTGTTCTACTGTTCTAATGTTCTCCTGTTCTATCTGTTCTCCTGTTCTACTGGTCTACTGTTCTCCTGTTCTATCTGATCTCATCAGATTACTGTGACTCAGTCGTTCATGTCAAAGCAGGATTTTACTGTTGGAGCTGGTTGAGCTTCATTTGAACTAATGATTCTTTTCATTCTGGATCAATCAGCTGATTATTTCCTCCATTAATCGATCGATCGTTCGGTTTGGAAACATTGTGAAAATAGTGAGAAATGTGGTGACGATGAGGCCAAAGTGACGCCTTCACAGTGTTTGTTTAGTCCAAAGCTCCACATTATTACAAACACATTCAGATCATTCAGATCATTCAGAGGAAAAGCAGCAAATCAAACATCTTGATCTGTTTGTAACATTTGTAAAGTAACTAAAGCTGTCAGGTAACTGTAGTTGAGAAGAAGAAGTAAATAGCATTAAAAAATACTCGAAGTACAAGTAATACATTTCTGCTGTACTCTTACATTTTCCTGATTATACTCACGTACTTCTACTGAAATAACACGTTCATGCAGGAGTTTTTCTTGTAACAGTTTGTGGCTAAAGTAAAGGATCTGGATGTGTGCTGGAGTCTGCTCGCCAGCAGGAGGCGCCAAATATCCAGCTCAGATTTCACCTTCACCAGCTTCATCATCATCTTCAACCCTCCATCACCTGCTTCGTTAATGTCCGTCCTGCTGAAAAGGGAAGCTGTAGTATAATATTCTTTAATTTTAATATAAATTATTTGACTTTATATTCTGTCAAAACACACTTTTCTACTGACTCAGCAAACTAACAATAAGACAGATGAGAAAGATTTTTCCTCGATGATGCTTCAAGGACGAGTTCACGTTTTTCAGGTCAGTAAAATCCAGTCCAAACGCGTCCATGTGCACAGGTGTCGTCTCCACTGGGGATGCGGGGGGAAATCTCTGTCAGCCTTCAGTCCACAGTCCTGAGGAGAGAAGAGCCGACAACAATGTTAACGTGCTTCTCAGAGTCTGACATTAAAGCAGTTTTAACCTTCAGTTATTTCTGTGATTTCAGAGCTTCTTTGTCCCCCGAGTTTCTACAACCCCTATTCCAAAGAGGTCTGGACTCTGTAAACCAGAAATAAAACCAGAATCAGTTATTTCCAAAAACCTGTGTTGACTGACAGCAGTTTCCTGAAGTGTCCCTGAGTCCAGGTGTTAATCTTCTTTAACCAATCACGTGCTGACAAAGTGTTGACCCTCGCTCCATCCTCGCTGTGAACCACTGAGCCTTTCAATCATGACACTATCACCTGTTACCATCAGCCTGTTTACCTGTGGAATGATCCAAACAGGTGTTTTTGGAGCGTTCCACATCTTTCCCAGTCTTTAGCTGCTCCTGTCACAACGTGTTTGAAACGTGTTGCTGCATCAGATTCAGAATCAGCAGATATTTACAGAAATCAATGAAGCTGATGAGCTCAGACAGTAAATATATTGACTTTGTGCTGTTTTCAGGTGAGTTTCTGTCAGAGAGGATCAGCAGGTGATCGCTTTCTGTTTGTTTCAGCGTCTAACTCTTCTGGAATCAGGGTTTTACTCTCAGGCTGTCCTGTCTGCAGACACGACTGAGGGCTGAAACAGGCATCCCAGGCCTCATTTAGCAGATTAATAAACATCTATCTTTCTCTTTACAGTTAATTTTCTCCTGAAAAGATGCTGGAATTGAACATCAAAGCTAGACAATAACGCTCTGAGCTGTTTGCAGTGAAGAAATGAATAAAACATGTGAGGAAGTTTGCAGAGGGTTTCTACGACTGAAATCCTGTTCAGTCCTCGTTCAGCTGCAGCGAACTTCAGTGTGAGAGACGACTGACTGTATGAAGTCAGTCGTTTCTGTGTGGATTTCCCTCTTTGTGCAGCAGACAGCTCACTTCATCCTCCTATCTTCCATCCAAACTCACCTTCAGTGGTCGAGTAGATTTTCCTGCACCGTGTTTCGGGTCACGTGACATGTTTAATGCATGACGTGTGGCCTCAGTGGACGCCCGTGCAGCAGCAGCAGCAGCAGGTTTTCTGTTTCCTGCCCTCTGGAGTCCACAGTCGTCTCTGCTGTCAAGGTTACAGCGAGCTCCTGCTGCCGCCGAGTTCATCATCAGACTGTGGTTGTTATTTCTGTCTGCAGCGGTGGGTTTTAATATCAGAGTGAAGCTACAATTTAAAAAAGAGGTGGCTCAATGCTGCCAGGTAAGAGCCGCTTTGAGTAAAGGACACAGGGCTGCGTACCTGCACAGGTTTCCACACTGCAGGCATTACACGCATTTCCGTCTTCTACATGAAGCTCTGCTGGCTGTCAGAAAACATATTTCTTTGATTAAAAGTTAAAGGAAAAAGAAGCCTGTTGACATAAAAACTTCAGGGCAAGAAACAGCCAATCACAGCTTCCCGTTCTGTTAACGAGCTAACAGAGAGGAGCAGCAGTGTTCTGATCAGTGGATTCTTCCTGATCAATAAAGAAATGGGCAATGATGTGTCGATCACAAAGCACTGAAGCTGCAGCCTGAAGCAAACATCAACATGACTGAAGTTATTTGGAAACTGTTTCCAGGGTTTATCCGCCAGGGGGCGCTGAGGGGTTCATGTTCCACCGTGTAAAGATGGCAGATTAAAACAGATGCAGGATGATGATTGTCTGATTAATGTGGTTCAGCCGTTCATGGTCCCCTCAGGATGAACGTTATTGATCCTGTGACGGTTCGTCTGGCGCCACCATCAGGTCAACATGTTCATGTGTCTCTTTTAATGATCAAATACCTGCAGAACCAATGAGATTCAGCTTCAGCTGAGTTTACTGCTAATTGGTTAGCTAATTAGTGTTTACGTTAGCATGCTAACATGCTAAACTAAGATGCTGAACATGGTAAACATCCAACACCTCTTATGAGTTTATGACAAATAAAATCCGTTTTATTGATAAATGTAAATCAGAAACGTGGATCTCGATGTCGCGTGTACAGAACGGACCAATCAGATTACAGTACGGACACTCATGATGAATCAATTATAGATTAGAAACATATATGAAGAACAGGTCTGTCTATAAGCCGGATTCAGTGCTCTGTGCCCCCTCTGTCCCGGGCTCCACCGCTCGGTACCCGGTCGTCGTGCACGGCGCTCTCTCGGGGACGCGCCCCGGGTTCCGTCGTACCGGAGGCGGCGGCGGCAGCTTGGTGTGAGCAGAGCGCCTGAGAGGAGCCAGACAGACGGCAGATCGTCTCCAGCTTCACCTGCACCGGGATTTCTGCAGCATCTGTCGGACCCCCGCCCCCCCCGTGTGAACCGGTAAGTCCGCTCTGTGCCCTGTTTTCCCCGCTGTGTGTTTTACTGAGCATCGCTTCTGCCGCTCGGTCCACCGCTGCCTTCAGCTCACAAACACGAGCCCACCGCGGACCGGCAGGGACCGGCAGGGACTGAAGTGAGACAGTAGACCAGATTCAACGCAGCTCCGGTCTGAGAGACCCGATCCGGAGGGTCACCAGACGGTCTGTTGCTTTTACTGAACACAGACAGGATGGAGGTCTGGAACAATGACACAAAGGCTCTGCATGGACCCACCTTCACCTCAGCAGTCTAAAGTGTTCATCCTCCTCCTCCTCTTCCTCCTCCTCACCATCACACTGAAGTGAGCTGAGAGGAAAAATGAATGAATGAGGACTGAAAGTGGGAGAACACACAGGAGGTTTCTGCTGCTTCTGGTTCCTGGAGAACCCTCACAGAAAGTGTCCTGAGCTCTTAATAAGAGAGACAGAGTGTGTGTGTGTGTGTGTGTGTGTGTGTGTGTGTGTGCGTGCGTGCGTGTGCGTGCGTGCTGATGTTTGCCTGGTCGTCCTCAGCTGTGTGGACGATGTCCTTGATGTCAGTTCACCTTGACGAGCCCTCAGCATCGTGGTCCAGGGATTTTCAGAGATATCAGCGACCTCGAAATCTTCTAAAAGCTTCTAGAAACAAACTGACGTGTCTGCGCCGCTAATTCTACTAGAATTACACGATACGTGTGCTCGCTGCTTAGAATACTCTGAGGACGCAGTTTCTAAAAGCTAAAAATCAACGTACATTCATCAAATGTTCAGTTCAATGTGGTGATAAATACACTGATATCATACAAATATATACAAGAACAGGCTCAAAGCAGTGAGGCCGTACGGAGAGGAAGTATTTGTATTATTAGTTATTGTCACGAGTGTCTCTGTGATAAAACTTCATGTCCAAATAAAAAGAATAGTTTCTCATCCTCGTTCGCGCTCAGGTCACCTGACGGCCGGTACGTTAGGACGCCATCCAGGCCGCTTGTCACAGAGCTGTGTGACGTCATCGGTGTGATGGACGCCATGTTTGTTTCAGGCCACGCTGGAGCTGTCAGGTGAACCTCGAGCTGTGAGCTGAGCGGCTCCTCGGTTCCTCTGTGCATTGCATTGTGGGAGAAACGTCTGTTCTGGTCGCTGTGCGTGTTTTACGTTTTACAGACACTCCCCCCTTCTTCATCTTGAATTTTCCTCCTTCGTGTTTCTCTTCTCGAACTCTTCCTCGCTGCACGCATCGCTCGTGCGTCTGACAGATGAGGGTTGAGCTCGGAGCTTCGCCGGCTGCCGTGTGGCTGCTGAGCAGCTCGGACTCATAAACACGATCACATGGTAACAGGTCGCCTGGGCGACGGCCTCACCTGAGCAGAGGCGCACAGTGTGAGCACGAGAGACAGACACTTCCTGGAACCTGGTGTTTACTGAAGTTCAGGTCGCAGCACCACAGAGTGGAAGCATTTTAATCTTTATTATCTGAGCTTATAATAATACGTGCTAATTTATTTGTTTTTTGTATTTTGTATTTTAAAGTACAAGTACCTCAGAACTGTACCTCAGTGCAGTATGTGAGTGAACTGGTAGCTTGGCAGCGGTGGAGTGTTTCTGGCAGTCTGTGGTTTTCTGCTCTTCATTAAAGCTTTGCTGTAACTGTGTTCAGTATCATGACTCATGTTTATTACATGATGATGTGCTGCCACTCAGCTGCTGGTTTCCAGTAATGTGACGTAACGTTCAGGAACGCAGCCGGGATCGTCACGTTTCAGAGGCTGAAAACACAATGTTTGGCATTTGTGCTTGATAAATGGCAATCAATCAATCAACGAATCAGTTCATGAGCTTATTGTTTCAGGGCTGTAATCTAAGGCTGCAGCTAACGAGCGGCTCGTCACTGTGTGTGTGTGTGTGTGTCTGTGTGTGTAGCTCTGAATTAACGTTAGAATTTCTCTCACATTTAGTGTTGTTTGATGTGCAGCTTGAGGCCTGATTAATCACCTGATCGATCAACGGTCGAGCTCTCAGATGATGTAGTTTGAGCGGTCATATGGTCAGATTTCCAACATGGCTGCCGTCGATGGATCCGTTATTATCACCGCCAACTGCAGTGATCTTGTTTTGGTGTTACTGGAGTATTTACATGCTGTGTTAAAGTAGCAGACGGCGTCGAGGAGCAGAGGGCTCGTTTAGTAGAATATGTTAGTCTGGTCTGTGTGACTCAATGATCCTTCATCTGACCGAGGTTTGAATCAATGATGAAACATCAGTGGTCTCGGTGCCGAAGGAGCAGATCCACTCGTAACCTTTCAGCTCGGATC
>NC_055670.1:26224757-26272257 GCF_017976325.1 Chelmon rostratus | reverse complement strand
CACTACGTTTCAGTTCTGGCTGAATCAGCACTTTTCGCACGTTGTCGCAGGAAACACTCGTGGACGTAAATCGCTTTCACACAGAAAAGCGTTTGAAGAATGAGACGCCGTCGCGGTGACGCAGCCTGAAAACAGGAAGCACTCTCACTGGACAGCACGGAGCTGATCAATACCAGCCGCCCGAACCTCCATCAGCAGGAACCAATGACAGACAACCAGCAGTCTGATGTCACAGAACAGCTGACCAATCAGAGCTGAACATGTAAATCATGTGTTAATGCTGAACAAAGCCACAGATTCAGTGAGAGGAGAGACACGCTGCCTCCACCCTGATACCTGTGTGTGTGTGTGTGTGTGCGTGTGCGTGTGCGTGTGTGTGTGTGTGTGTGTGTGTGTGTGAGGGTTTAGCAGAGGTGTTGTAGATAAGCAGCAGGCTCTTGCTCTTCCCATTAGGCTGTCTGAAGAAGGATGACTTGACTTCCATCTCCCACATCCTCCCCCACTCATCACACACACACACACACACACACACACACACACACACACACACACACACACACCAGTCTCCAGGGTTAAATGGAGGTTAAGCATCGAGTGTCTGACACGATGTGTATCAGTGTAAGATTCATTGTGTCAGACAAACATTCATTTCTAATGTCACACAACAGATCTTTGCTTCAGTGGAGAGCTGCTGCACCGAGGAGTGTCATACAGATGTGTGTGTGTGTGCGTGTGTGTGTGTGTGATCTGGTATGAATTTGCTGTCAGATTTGTCTGTCTGGGCTTCGCTGTGGACAGTTTTTGATCTTCTTTGGATGATTTATTTATTAGCAACGACCAACTGTTAGCTCGTGCTTGCAGTGAACCCCTGGATGTGTATGTGGTGTTCAGAGCTGTGTGTGGTCGCTGCGGCTCCACCTGCTGACACCAGCAGCCTACTTCCTGTTGTTGTTAACACCTGCATACACCTGTCTTCACCTCAGACAGTGTCTTTGCCTCACGTCTCTCCCTCCGCCCCCCTCTGCTACACCGCAGCCTCCGCCCTGGTTTCCCTGCAGCAGCACTGACAGTCGGGGACAGTGAGGGATGGGCTTTTATTAAGGAGCAGACTGCTGTGGACAAAGAAGACGGATCATTACACCGTCCAACAGTGGGAACAATAGAGGGAACAAGCTGCCTGCTGCCTGCCAGAACCCTCCGTTACAACGACAGCAGCACACACCCTCTGTCTCTGCTGCTCCGTCCTAATGAACATGTCGCGGCGGCCGTGATTTCCACCCGTAACGCTCAGTCTGCCGACTCTCTGCCAGCCTCCAGTGTGAGCCGGGACGGCTGTCGGACGGCCTTCGGCCTCGCAGCTGTACGAGTGATGCAACAGTGTGGTCTGAAACAGGAAAGATCAAACCGTCGACTCAGCATCAGTTTCTTTACTCTCCTGAACGTCTGTCGAGAAAACAACAGCCTGAGGACGTGGAAAATTCCAGGGACTCTACGAAGCGTTTGAACCTGACGCCAAGTACAGCAGGGTGTCGAGAGCCGGCTCCACATTTATACGAAGAGAGCGAGGTTTCATGTTTTACTTTTCCCTACATGCAGTTTTACACTGAGCACGTCTGTGATTGTTCTGTTGGTGTCCCTCCTGGTGTAGAATTTTTATGTGAAGATGAGTTGCATCATGTCAGTGTCTCCTGGTCAGTCTTGTAGATGAAATAAATCTCAATCTCTTCCTCTTCGTCCTCTTTTCAGCAAAACAGAAAATCAAATTCCAGATCCAACATGTGCACAAATTAACAAGCAGTTTTATTCTGGACGGAGGGCTGCGGAGGAAAACATGCGTTTACAGATTTAGCTGAACTTGTGTGAACATACTCTGCAATGCAGTGTGCATGTGTGCAGTGTGTGTGTGTGTCTGTGTGTGTGTGCGCGTGCAGTGTGTGTGTGTGTGTGCAGTGTGTGTGTGTGCAGTGTGTGTGTACGTGCAGTGTGTGTGTGTGTGTGCAGTGTGTGTGTGCGTGCAGTGTGTGTGTATGCCTGTATGTTCGTACAGTGTGTGTGTGCAGTGTGTGTGTATGCGTGTGTGTGCCTGCAGTGTGTGTGTGTGCACGTGCAGTGTGTGCGTGTGTGTGCAGTGTGTGTGTGCGTGCAGTGTGTGTGTGTGTGCAGTGTGTGTGTGTGCAGTGTGTGTGTGCGTGCAGTGTGTGTGTATGCCTGTATGTTCGTACAGTGTGTGTGTGTGTGCAGTGTGTGTGTGCGTGCAGTGTGTGTGTGCGTGCAGTGTGTGTGTGTGCGTGCAGTGTGTGTGTGCGTGCAGTGTGTGTGTGCAGTGTGTGTGTGTGTGCAGTGTGTGACAGTAATGGCTGCTGAGAGCATCTTCTGCTCTGATGGTTTCACTGATGAATGCTGCTGGACAGCTTCCTGTCCCCTGCAGCCACACCTCACACACACTACACCTCCCAGAATTCATCTGTCTCCGCGCTCGCCTGGTGACTGCAGAGCCGGGACTCTTCCCCCCGTGGTGTCGGTGCATCTCGGCGTGTTGTATCATTACAGATGCAGACAGTTTTGATAGCGTGTGGACTCCCTCAGTGAGTCCTGGGCGTCGGCGTGGAGGCGTCTGCGTCTCCGGCCACCAGCTGATTTGTTTGACAGCTCAAAGTGTTTGAGGTGGTATTTTCCTCCACATATTTCATGTTTGTTTCGTTGTTTCTCATGGCAACTTCTTGGCTCTGTGGCTGATGGAAAGCTGCGATGAGGTGGGCAAATATTTCCCACTGAGCTGGAATCATGTGTCTCCTCAGCCGACCTGAAAAATGCGGCTTATTTCTACATCTGGATGCTCTTCACAGGAGGGTGGACATTTAAATACCAGGAACAAACCTTGAAACCCGATCCTCCCTGTTGGACGCTGTGACGTCACTCAGCACATTAAACATGAATGTTTGCATTTGAATTGTTCTTTTGTGCAGGAAGTCAGAGCTCATCTGTCAACCTTTATATCTGAGGAGGGAATATCTGGAGGGGGGAGAGCAAAAAGGTTAAATAGGCCACATCTTCTCTTCTCTTGTGTGTCCGGCCTGCAGTCTGTCTGTGGTATGTAGAGCATGTCGAAATCAGCTGATTCTACCGTCACGCTTTCACTCTATATGTAAAACACAGATTTGTTTTGCTCCAAAACAGAATAAGGTACAAAACATTCAAGAAGTTATTTGTAAAATGTGTCTGAGGCAAAACTTCAGATGTTAAATAGCTGCTCGGTTTCTCCGCTCAACATGTGACTCCTGCTTCCACTCGTTGCATCAGTTTTATTGGTCTTCTCGGTTTTTATAGTCGCATGTAGTAACACTGGCTGTTTTAAATGTACTTTAATGTTTAAATGATTGTACGGTTGCCCCACAGGGACAATAAAGTGTTCCTGCTGGTTCACGACGTGTTTCTGCTGCAAACAAGTGAAAATCAGTCACTGCAGGTTCAAAGTTGGTGATTTATTAGATCCTGGATTCTGTTAAAGGTTAATGAACAAGCTTTAAGTCACAGCACACTTCTGTCTGTATTAAACCAGGACCAGGATCTGTATCTGCTCTAAACACCAGCTGTGAAGGTCTGAACACAACCATAAAAAGTTTAATGACGCTGCAGTCACGATGATGTTCTGTTGCACGATCAGACGTTCTGGTGGACAACAAATGAAACACGTCGTCCTCCAGTCTCACCATGTTCTCACCACATGTTACCACGTTCATTAACATCTCCTCGTAATGCAGCCTGAGTGACATCACATCACTCCCTGGTGCAGGTTTGTTGCATATAAAAGTGTTTTCTACGAGGCTGAGCGGCGTCTGGGCTGCAGGTTCAACATGTCTGTTTGTCTAAGAGGTGGGGGGACAAATATGTTTAAATCGCTGGGAACCACCTGACACCTGCAGCACAGACGCTCCTCCTCAGTCGACCTGTGTCCTGCAGGCAGTTATGAACAGCGTGAGAGGAGGAGGAGGAGGAGAGAGAGGAAGATGGGAAGGTGTTTTTGCACGAGTGCCCATCGGAGCACGTTCACCTGATCCCACCAGTCTTTGAGTTGTCGTGTTGCTTAGCAACAGGAGAGGACCAGCTCATGTGGTATGTGTGTGTGTCACTTCACTAAGTTTGCTAATTGGCCCGATCGATCCGTGCTGGGATCAAATAACAGAGACCGTCCGATCCGGACTGGACCGCAGCACAGCCTTCAGATGGTTTAATGCTCGCTGCACCAACAGATTCACGCTGAAAAGCAGCTGCGCTTCAATATCCAGCAAAAATGATCAGCCGTCATTAATCTAAATTAATGATTAGGGGTTCTGAGAGTATCTGTTGTCCACAGCTGCTTTATGAAAAGCTTCTTCCCTGCAGACGCCTGAAGGCAGCAGGACTCACGTTGATTAAATTAGTGCTGCGTCAGAGAGACCTGACACACCAGCATCCACCGTGTTTACCTTCATTAACTCACCTGAAGACGACACCAGGCCGCTGCACAGCAACCACACACACCTCTACACACACAGCCTGGGCTGTGTTTATGTCCCAGCACCAGGACTCAGTCTGTATCATTGCCTCCTTCAGTAAAGGGATGTTTCCTGTTTCATCCTGGAGACGCTGCTGTCATCAGTTATGATGTGAGAACAGCAGAATTATTCCAGAAACAGATGGATGAGTTCAGATAAAGAGCTCCACCATCATGACGCTGCTAAACCATCTGACTCTGACTGCTGTGTGTTCATATTACATCCAGAAGACCTGCTTCTTCATTGGCTGAGCTGTGTTCTTCATGCATGACTGTGATTGGCTCAGCTGTTTCAGAACGATGAAACCAGTGATTTGATTGGCTGCGAGTGTATTTATTCAGCAGGACACCTGCAGCCGGTTCACACTTGCTGCTGCACTTTCATACGTGGCTCAGCACGGCAGGTGCACAGTCTCACTGCAGACCTGCCTCTCTGCACGGGTCTGAACAAACTAATCTCGATGCACGAAGTAGTTTGTGAGCTGCAACCTGTTTTGATTTAGTGATGATGAAACTAAACATAGTGAACGCTGACGTTAGCATGAAGCTAACGTGAACTGAAAAACAGCTGCTTTAACCTGCTACAGGTTTTATCCTGTGACATAAACTCTATATAATAAATGGAAGCAGCTTGTTTTAAATGCAGATTCATGAGCTGCAGATCTGTGAACTTGTCAAAGTGAGAAGTCCTGGTAGTCCTTTTCAAACTGCAGCTAAATCAACACAGGTCTGCATCCAGCGTTTTCCTCAGGATGTGAACTGTTGATCCAAGGATGCAGCCAGAGCCAGGAGGCCTCAGCCGCTGGAACCCAAGGAGAAATCCAATACTTTCAAGGCCAGTCAGTCATTTTATTATGACTTGTTCTCAGCTCCAAAAACTGATGAGATTTTTCCACTGAAGCCTGTAAAAAGACACTTAAACATTTATTGAAAGGTACTTTGGACTGAACAGACCAAAGCTGCTCTTTATTGAACTCCAAAACCACATTGATGTGAAATGTAACATCAGAAATCTGGAGTCTGGTCATCGGTGAACACACTGAGCATGTTTTATTCACAGTAGCGTAGCTTTATTTAAACATCATGAAGAGACAAACAAAGTGCTGATGCGGGGCTTTCACAGCATCGTTAAATCTCTAAAACAGAACATTTTTGAAAGAAGTTCTTAAAATTGTCAGTTAGTAATATTTTCAGTGATTTACAGGCAGACATTTCTCACATTTTCTGTGTTAGTTTGCACTTTGTTGAAAATGTGCTAAACAAAGACGATTCAAGATGTGCACAAAGACTTTATGTGTTTAGCATTTATCTTCTCTGAGGACGTCAAACACGAAACTGCTTCTGTATTTGTAAAAACTTTATTCAAACGTCAAAATGTTCAACATGATTAGGATGTTATTTCTATTAATTTTAATGTTCATAACTTTAATTTTCCCATGATTCAAATGAATGAATGGAACACCTACAAATCTGTACATCATCATTTGGCCCTATATTCATGTTTAAGGTATTTATACCAGTATTTTGGCTGTATATCATTTACTATATGTATCACTTCAAACTGTGTGTAATATCACTCTCAGCACTGAAATCCCTGTTTTGAGGTGCCGGAGCTGTAATAAGTCACTTAAGTTGCAAATCTGCATGTCCAGAACTTTATTGGCTGTTCGAAGTGTCAGTCATCTGCAGAGTCGGTTGTGATTGGCTCGATCTTGACGCGGCGGGCCCTTTTGTTCAACTCGGACTGTTATTGGCCTCTCTGGTTGCTAGGCTTCATCTGACAGGTCGTGATTGGTCAAGTGAGGAGTCCTTTCAGACTCCACAGAGGAAGTGGAGACAAGATGGCGCGAATCTGTGTTTGTAACTGTAAAACACAGAAGACGAGCTCATCAGCTGCTAATTATAAAGAAGAAAACATCTTTCTGTGGATTATTTTCATGTTTTGGACTAAACATCTTGACTGCAGTGGATCTTCTGGACCTTTGTGGATGTTTCCAGACCGTTTTTATCAGAGTTTTATTGATCTGTGGATCTCTGAGAGACGTAGCCGGTGAGTTTCTTCAATGTTGTTTGAGTTTTAAAATCGGTTGTTCGTCTGCTGTTGGTGTTTATTGAGCCTCCTGCTGTGATTGGATCTCTACATGGTTTGAGTCATCAATCGATTCACGAGAAGCTGAGCTTTCTAACGGCGTTTAATATGAGTATGAACGGGAACGCAGCGTTTCTGTCAATAGGTGGAAAGAAAAAGAGACATTAATAAATTCTCTGCCCGCAGAGGGGCTAGTAAGCCAGAGGGGCTAACTAGCCGGAGGGGCTAGCAAGCCGGAGGGGCTAGCAAGCCGGAGGGGCTAACTAGCCGGAGGGGCTAACTAGCAGGATGGGCTAGCAAGCCGGATGGGCTAGCTAGCCAGAGGGGCTAGCAAGCCGGAGGGGCTAGCAAGCCGGAGGGGCTAGCGAGCCGGAGGGGCTAGTTAGCCAGCAGTCCGTATTAGTGTTGAAGGGGCTAGCCCAATGCTAACTCCTGAGATGTCTTCCCCCGGTGTGACTTTGCTTCTTCAGTGATCCACAGGCAGCGCTTGTTGCAGCATGACAATACTTTATTGCTTTCTTATGCACCGATCATGAAAAATATGGAAGACCAAACACACAGCTTAGCAGTAATCAAAAACCGTTTGCCCCTTCCGGGTTGAACACCTGACGTCAACACACTTCCTCCTACCTTTACAGGTTAGCCCAAATAGGCTGGCATTACAGCGACACCCCATGTTCACATCAGTGAATGACACACAGAAACCTCGTAACAGAAAACACACATATTTGGCTCCTACAAGTGTAGTCGTCTCTCCAGCTCGCTGCGTCCAGCGTTCCTACGTGTTGCAGCAGTCTGCGGTTCACTTTCTGATGCCGATGATCCTGAACCACTTTCTGTGTCTGGCAGCTGAGTCCTCATGGAAAATGTCTTTAGCTGCCTAACAACTGAAATGTCTACGATCCAGCCAGAGAGCTGAGATCACTTTACTAAAGACCCCCGGAAGACAGACACACTTAGACCTGAGGAAAAACTGACAGACAGACAGACAGACAGGCAGGCAGGCAGACAGACAGACAGACAGACAGCTCATATTACTTCACACAGTGCCAAACATCTGTCTCTCTGCCTCATGTATGGAAACAGTCTGTCTGTTGCTGCTGTTCCACCTTTCTGCCTCGCTCTGATCACACGGTTTACTCACCTGAGAGTCTGCAGGGTTCAGGTGAAATGAACACCTTTTTGATATCAGTTAAACTTCATGTAAATGGCTGCACTTCCAGCGGTGCTTCTACCTTTTGTCATGCTCGTGCCTGAATATTTGACTTGTCATGTGACCAATAGATACACGTTAACATCCGCCGTTTCTCACCTGAACGTTGGTTTCCTCCCAAACTGCATTTTTCCAGTTCTCATAAATTGAATCTGAAGACGTCAGCTGGGAACTTCTTCTATCTTCTCATCTGTATGAATATGTGTGTGTGTGTGTGTGTGTGTGTGTGTGTGTGTGTGTGTGTGTTTGCATGCAGCGTTGTCCCCCTCCTGTCAAGGTGCTGCCTCAACATAAATATGTATTTCCTGCCTTCGCCATCAGCTCGGAGGAAAATGTAAATTTAACATTCATCTCACTTCTGCCTCCTCCCCATTTCAGGATTGCCTGTGTGTGTGTGTGTGTGTGTGTGTGTGTGTGTGTGTGTGTGTGTGTGTGTGTGTGTGTGTGTGTGTGTGTGTGTGTGTGTGTGTGTGTGAAATCTTTAACCAGCTCCTGAGCCAGCAGGGCTGCAGAGGATAGAGACACATTTTCACTCACACTTCCTCTTATCTTCCTTTCTAATTTTCTCACACTCCTGCATGCCGATGTCTCACACACACACACACACACACACCCCTGCACACACACAGCATGGCACACACACACTGATGCATGCAGAGCAGTACAGTGATATTCAGCTAAAAGGGGGATGGTTTAAATTTTAATGACTTCTGCAGGAGGAGGCCGTTATTTCATTGGAAACACTCGGGTGCTCAGGGCAAAATCTATAATCCTCTTTATTGGAGGGAGGCTCCATGGACGTCCTATGGGAACAGTGCCTGTGTATGTCTCCATGTTGTGTGTGTGTGTGTGTGTGTGTGTGAGATGGGGGTCGCTGTGAAATCTCTTTGTTCTCATTCAGGAATATTTCCATTTGAGCACTCAGGGATGATCAGCTGTGTCTCTCGGAGAGTCCGACGGCTTATTTCAGAAATCAATTGGAGCCGAACAGGAAGAGGTTGTATTTTTCTATACCTGTCGTGTGATTTCCGCGTGTGAGCACGCGGGAATGTGCTGTAATTGGACCTGATTAGAGTCAGCGCTGCGTTCGGCAGTGAACACGACTCTTCATGAGGCGACAGACACATTCTCCCACTGACAAGTTGTAATTTGACAGATGATTTATGAGCGGGCTCAGCGATCCTCCTCCACAGCTCGTACTGGGAGCAGTGTGTTCGCCTTCGACGGCTGCTCGCACACACACGCTGATGGCTGATGGGACGTGCTGCTGTTTGCTTTCACTTAAATGAGAAGAGTAAGACGCTGTGGTGGATTCAACACCGTCTATCTTGTTTCTGTTTTCTTAGATTTCAGACAGAAACCACACGAGTCAGACCACCATATGAGTCTTTGTGGTTCTGCTGAGCTCAGTGAACCTCCACAGGCAGCAGTCTGACTGTCCCTCACTCCACACTTTAAAACAAGAGGATTATAAGAGTAGAAAATTCTGCTATCAGTAACAAATATTACAGATTTGGGGTGAAGTTTTAAATCATGCTGATAAATCAGATTCCAGACCAACAAATGAAAATCAGCAGTTTGATGGTGATGATGTCAGTAACCTCTGAGAGGTTAAACATCAGAGCTGTTGATTCTTTTCACTAAAGAAACAGCTGCTGCAACACTCAGTCAGCTGGTAGCTGTCAGCTCGTTAAGTCCAATAACTTTGCTCTGAAGAAGGTTTTTAATCTGCGGGGATCGATAATACTGATTAAGAGTTTCACTCTGAGTTTCTCTGCGGGCATGAAGAGCTGAGGGGAACTAGAATAAATGAATCAATGAATAAAAACACTGCTGTTTCCTCCTGTATTGACTCACCTGGCTGTTCTGGGTCTTCCAGGTGTTTTCCACTCGCACGCTGAAACTATTTGTGTGAAAAACATCAGACATCTGGTCGTCATGGGAGCGTGAGATGGTTCGATGACTGAAAGTCAAATAGAAATGTGGCAGCCAGCGGTGGACCCTCACCTGTCCACCTGATGCCCACAAAGCTTCCCGCCCTGCGCTCCTGCCTGCACACCTGTCCTGTGCTCCCCCAGCTTCACCTCCTCCTGCTCATTGGTGGATCAGTGTGTGTTTGTTGTTGCATACCTGAGTCAGATGTCGTGTTTCTGAAGCGCTGAATTTTCTTCCAAGGTTGACAGTGAACTCATTTAAAATGCAGTCGGGCTCCCTCCACACGTTTTCACTCTGCAGCAGATTAAAGATGCTGAGACGCCCCCTCTGCCTCGCACCTCTGCAGCATGTGCACATGCTTCTTCTATTTCTACACGCTGCGTCTATTTATATATCTGAACTAAAGCGAACCAATAACTGCAGATGAGTACAATTATCCTGTGTGTGTGTGTGTGTGTGTGTGTGTGTGTGAACCTCAGTGTGTCTGTTTGGAGCTGATGATTGGTGGAGGAGACAACAGTTCTATCAATGGTTTATCACAGTGTGGCCATCAGCAGCAGGAGGAGTAACTTCCTTGTTGTGGCTGCAGTTTAATGTCTGAATGTGCAGAGAGTGTAGCAATGTCGCTCTCATGATGTCACTTCCTGTTGAAGAGTTCAGGTTCCACCAGGAAGCTGCAGCGTAAAAATTCAACTCCGGACGATTGGTGCTCTGTGAACAGGTCTCGGGGGGGTTCACTCACCTGGATCAGTCTGCAGCTGTGTGAGAAGGTTTCGGTCGCTCGGCCTCTTCTTCCTCACGCTGTGCACAGACCTGTGAAGCTGAGCGCTCACAGGTCGACAGGTAGAACGCCGTACATCACAGCTTCACTGACGCACATGTTGAATATAAACCAGTGTGTCCCTGCTGTTGTTGACGAGCACACCTGGTCAGGTGTGTGCAGGATTATCTGAATCTCTCTGTTCTACTGAGCGTTCAACACGCGGCTGCTGGTGAACAGCTTAACACTGTTAATGCGGAGAAACACGTTTTTACAGGACGAGCTCGTGTGCGGACTTTGTTCCAGGTGTGTTTGCATCTGGATGCAAACAGGAGCCTGACAGACCGCTGAGGGAATCAGTTGCTTCCAGATTGCACCAGGCTGTCTGTGTAAAGCTTTCACCAGCTGCAACATTAAAGTGATGAACACATTAATGCATCAATTATTCTAATCCAGTGATCTGTATTGTTCTAGCCCCCCCATAATGAGCTTAATGCTGCATAATACTTTCAGTCGTGGTGCTGTAGGAAGTCCCTTCCTGCTCCTGTGAAACGGGCCTAACACACCTCTCAGAGCCAGACCCAAAGTAAACCGACAGCAGTTCTTGAACCGCTTGGACTACATGCAGGTTTTGGTCTGTTTGAAAGGAAACACTCTGAACTTTTATCCCCAGCAGTCAGAATCACTGCAAGCGCTGCCGGCATTGAGCAATAGAGGTCTGAACACACTGGAGTAGAAGATTTTTATTTCTGCCTGAATATTTTTTGTAAATAGATTCCTGCAGTTGACTTTATCTGTTCCTTATTAGCTGGAAAACAGTCCGAGCACCTCGTGAAGCCTAAACTGATAACAATCCCACAGAAAATGGCCAGTTGCTGTATTTATCTAGATATGTATCTGTATTTATACTCAGGCAATCCTTATTTAGGCCGTGTATATTTATATTCAGGTTATCTATAATTATATGTGGGCTCTAAGTCTTTTTATTGAGGCTATTCAGTAAGTTTAACATTTCAAACCCTCTTTGCACTGAATTCCTTGATTTGGCTGTAAAGTCCCTGCTGAAGGAAATGGAAATTTCATTGGCTGCAGGAAGCGCCAATCATCTGCACAGTCAGCTGCTATTGGCTGGATCAAGAAAGAGGAACAACATGGAAGATCCTGGTTGGTCAAATGAGGTGTCCATCGAAGAGCATCGTGACCAACATATCGTCTATACATCCACGCCAGCTGGAGTTATAACAGAGAAAATATGAACGATTAGCACGTCTGCTGGCTAATGTGGAAAGATAAACGTCTCTCTGTGAATTATTTCAGCTTTTGGACTAAATATTAGTGGATTGTTTCTATGGGACTCCCTCGGTGAGGGGCCTCAGCTCTCTGATCAGTCGTCTGTTTGTTGCTGTTGTGTCTTGGCATTGTTTGCGTCAGTTGAACACAGGTGTATCCAGGTGTCTGGCTGGAGTTTTTCAGTATGTTTTGATGCAAATCCTTTTGCACTTTTATTTAAACAGTATTTCTACACTGTGGTACTTTTGCTTCAGTAAAAGTTCTGAGTTCTTGAAGGACCTGTGCAGTATGTGGACTGTAAGATATTCTCTGGGCTCTTTTCTGTAGTGGCCTGTTCTTGGCCTGTTTCTGATAATTTGGTCAAGTTTTGTGACGTTGTTAGAAAGTTGCAGAAATGTTGAAGTTACAGACCGACCGGATCTGCTGACAGACGTCAAGATGAATGATCGGCGACAGACACAAGTTGTAATTTGACAGATGATTTATGAGCGGGCTCAGCGATCCTCCTCCACAGCTCGTACTGGGAGCAGTGTGTTCGCCTTTGCCGGCTGCTCGCACGCAAACGCTGATGGCTGATGGGACGTGCTGCTGTTTGCTTTCACTTAAATGAGAAGAGTAAGAGTAAGAGATATGCATAATCAAGACTCGTCCTCAACTTTATGTAAATTAGTCTCAGATCAGCCTGTCGAGCTGGACGGTGCTGATGAAACAGATGAAACTGCAGCGCCTGTTTCTCTCCTGCTTTCACAAACAGACTTTAATGAACTGTTGAGCTGTAATATGAGAACGTTTGTGGCCCGGCCGCCATGTTGGACAACCGGCGAGCCCAAACCAGGCAGTCAGCCTCCAGCCAGAGCTTTCATTGGTCGGCTGCGTTCACAGGCTTCCTCACTGGATTCTGTGTGTCTGTACCTGTGCAGAGGACGTCAGTTCGGTGGTTCAGTCATCAAAGCGTGGGACCACTGTCTTCATCATGTCTCCCACCAACAGTCAGAGAACAGCTGGATGCTGCTGCTGCTCTCAGGTCTTCACAGTAAATATGAAGCTGGAGCAGAAAGAGACTGAACTCAGGTCTGCAGAGTGCACCGTTGATTTAACGCTGACTGTCTCTGTGCCTTTTAGTTTACATTATATTCATACATAACATGACTGTTCACACATCTATCAGAGCTGTCAACCTTTAAAACATCATCTGAGCCGAAGTTCCTCTGTAATACGCAGCAGGCGGCGGGTCTGGAGGAGGTAAAGTGGGAGTAGCGGGGCGTTCGGATTGCCACTTACAAAGCAAACCAGCCTCTCTCTGCACATCACATCAAATCTCACACTCTGCCCGTCCTCATCGTGCTTGAGGAAAATCCCGATCGGAGCTATTTTCCACTGGTACTCACGCTTAAACGAACAACGTTTTGTTCAGACGGCAGTTTCAGATGTTCCTGATGGAGGGGGGGAGGGAGGGGGCCCTTCATACCCGGGTTCGTTAAGCTCCAACGCTAATGAATGATCGACATATTGTTATAGCAACATGAGCAAATCTAGTCTGATCCTTTAAAAACCACGTCAGTCCGTCCAGATGTTTATTTGTGACCTGCTGGTGTGAATTGTGTCGTGTGTGCAGCTGCAACCATCACCACCAGAAGAGAAATTAGAAACACACAGAACCTCCATCTGAACCAGGACTGGTTCTGTTTCTGTTCTCCTCATCCTCATTCCAACATCCCGAGCAGCAGAATATTTCAGCCCTCTCCTCCTCCTCCCCTCCCTGCGTCTCGGCCTGATATCTTTCCTCTCTCCTCGTCCGGGTGTCATTAACGGTGATTTATACGAGGGCTCTCTGGAACACGGATGGTGCCAATAGGTGGGATGCAGGTACATCGCCCCGGCCGCCGCCGCCCGGCCCTCCCCGCTCGCCCTGCTCCTCGCCGCAGCTGTGATTGATCAACGCAAACACAACACAAAGCTCAGGGCTGTGAGAAGAAAACAACACAATCAGTGTGTGAGTGTTTTGTTTCAGCAGACAAAGCCATTGTGTGAGATGAATGGAGACGCTGGTCTGCAGGGACCTGGAGCTGTGTGGACGGCAGACCGGCGCTGTGTTGAAGTCCTCTCTCGGCTTTTGTTGCCGTGCTGAAGCAGCTGTGCTGGAGCACACGGCCGCCGTCAATTCATAGTTTTACCAGATATACATTTCACACTCATTTAGATATTTTTCCTCCCATAATGAGAAAGGGGAATATTATATTTCTGAATGAGGCTCTCCACGAGCCGCACACGTCCGCCGCACTTTAAATCCAGTAATTATGAAGGTGTCGGATTTAATTCCTGTTCTGCTGCTAAAGACTTTATAAATGGACCAGACTGCAAAGGGGGTTGAAAATGTGTGTCTGCAGCGTTCACACGGACCCTTTCCTTTCCTACAATGCGATGACTCTGATGTGTGTGCACGGCTGGCTAATGTGGTTAAATTAATATGGAATAAGAATATTTCTCTGATGTCAACACACATCAAAAATCATGTTTGTCACCAGCTTTCTGCTGCTCCGCTGCTGCTCCGCTGCTGTAAAACCAGTGTCAGGATTATTTTCATTGTTGTCCATAATTGATTCATCTGAGTGGTGAGGCTGCACTGAGCTACATGCTAACACCAGAGGTAACAGGAGGTATTAGCTTAGCAAACATTCAGCAGGTAGGTCTCAGTTTACATAATGGAATCTAATTCAACATGTTAGCTGCACTCAGAGCAGTCAGTGTGCATGTATGTAGTCATGAAGTAATGTCCACCCAGTGCAAGAGAAGGGCCAGTGAATATGTTCTTTATCTGTTAAAAAGGTCCAGTGTGCTGCAGCATCCTTTAAATTCATGCAGCCCTCATGAGATCGTGCAGGAAAGTAATTCCCCCTCCGACTGATCCACATAGATGCAATCAGACCCAGCAGCACAGAGAAGCTCTCGTTAAGCGAGATGCAGATTTATGCAGTCATTTGCATAACGGATCAGCGTGGTGGTGCTGAGGTGATAATGAAAGTGAAGCAGAAAACAAAGAGACTGTTTCTTTAAACACAGGAGACCAAGAAAACAGAAATACAGGAAATAAGAGCAAACTTTCAAGAAGAAAGAAAGACAAAGAAAAGGTTAACAGCTCACCTGCTGCTCAGGTGTGTTCTCAGTAATTCTGGTAAGTGGTGTCATTTCAACACTTTCCGTTCGTCGTCTGTGTGGAAGCAGCTCTGCTTGTTTTCATGTGTTGTATATTCTGAAACTGTTAAATTTGACTAGGATTAAAATTCTGGTTTAAATCTGATCTCTTTTCTCACAGTGTTGTTTATTTGACTTCAGTTCAAATTGAAAGTAACATGAAAACATTTATTTATGAGCAGATTCTTATCTGCAGACCAGGCTAAGAGTCTACAGTCATGCTAACTGCTAAATGCTAACTTTAGCACACAAACACGCTGACGACGACCGTGCAGATGTTTAGCAGGTATAATGTTCATCATGTCTCATCAAGTCTGCTAGCTTTATAGCTTTGCAGCGCCGAACAGTCGGAAATCCCCTTTTTAAGTACGAACCTTCAGCCGAGCTTCACAGAATAAAAGAGGTTCTGCTGCAGGAGAGTCATGTGGTTCTGTCATCCTGAAGGACAGCCAGTCATCTACTGAGCATGCTCCGTGGTGTCCACCCTCACTCTGGATACTGGTTGCGGTCTGCATGCAGAGAGGAGCTGCTGGAAGCTGGACTGGTTCATTCTAGTCTGGACTGCTTTGGCTTGGCGTGGGACTGTCTCTGCCATATGGTCTGCTCTGGCAGTGACACACTGTACTGTTCACTTGGCTGAACACTAAACAGTAATTAGTCACTTTCTATTCACACTCCGCTCCATAACTGTCAACCATCAATTTATTTCATGCTCGGTGTCTTTGAAACTATTTTCTTACAATTAAGCCATTTAGCAAAGAACAGGAAATTGCATTACTTTAACATCGTGTCATGCTCTGCATTATGTCGTGCTGTGAGCATAACTGACTGCTCACTAAACCCCTCCCCTGCATCTGAGTGTATCTTTTATTGCATTTATGCATATTTTTATTGCATGTTAGTTTATTTTATTCTATTATCTTTATTTTATTATCTTTCTTTCTTTCTTTTTAACACGGGGGTTGCAATGCAGATTTCGTTGACCATGTCCATGCTCAATGACAACAAAGGCCATCTTGAATCTTGAACAGTGATTGTCCAATCAGAGCTTATTCCCAGCAGGTCTTTTTTTTTTTTTTTTTTTTTTGCAGGGCTGTGTCTTTTTCAGCCTCAAACCAAAAACCCAAGAGACAAAGTGCAATGAATGGATTAAACCGTGTGCTCTAATGTGCTGCAATCATTAGCATGTCAAGCTAACCAGCCTTCTGCAGCCAAAGCCCGTATCATTAACCAGCTGCACGAGTCTGCGGGGTGAAAAGACGGCGTGTTAACAACCAGCACATCCACCGTGTTGTATTCCCTCACTCTGTGGACGTCGGTCCAGGATGCTATCAGAGTTTAAGCTAAGACGAAGGTCCGGTGAGACGAAGGTCCGGCACGCCTGTCGCTCCAATGGTCGTTTTATTTTAGGAGTCACTTGTTTTCTGTTTGGTATCACAGTCAACTGAAAACAGACACATTAATTGATAATTGAAATAATTGTTAGCTGCATTGATTTAATTTAGCAGCAGGTTTTATTGGTTCCTCATAGTTAGAGTTTGTAGTCAGACTTTACAAGCCTGCTGCACCTCGTGCCTCTGTGATGTCATTCACTGCTGATTGGCTGATTGATTCGTGCTGCTGTCAGCGAGATGATGGAGGACGTTTGTCTGAAACAGTTCTCTAATCACATCAGCTCCTGCTTTTTACACACAGTTTTACTGCTTTTGTTTCTGTTGCTGGCCCTTTATTTAGAAAGGTCAGCACTGCCCAGCTGGCTGTGTGTGTGTGTGTGTGTGTGTGTGTGTGTGTGTGTGTGTGTGTGTGTGTAGCACTGCTCTCACCCTCAGGATGCTGTAAATCACACAGCAGCTTTATTAGAGCCTCACCTCTTCCACCAGCCTTGAATCCAGCACACTCTCAGAGTCGGTGTTGCTTCGGGGGGGGGGCAGGGTGGAGATGATGTCATGGCTGAAACCTGAAGAGATCTTAACACACACACACACACACACATTTCCTCCATTAGAGCAGCCTGACGGCAGCACAGATCTTCAGGACTGATGAAGTGTGTTTGTCTCTGCAGGAACCATCAGAGAGCTGCTGCCCTCCAACAGTGAGTCGCACGTTTGTTTGTTTGTTTCCTTCGTCACTTTCTCTCAGCTCTCTCATCTTCCTCATGAGTGTCGTCTTCATCGAGTCAGCAGAATGGCAGCAGCTGATCTTGTTCTGTGGATTATATGAAGTGAGCTGAACAGTGTTTTAGCACTGCGTCTGTCGCTGCGGTACAGCTGATCGGCGTCACTTCGTCCGTCCTGATTGGTTCTTCTTCTGCTGATCCTGTTGATTTCATTGGCTGTTTCGTTGAGGTTGAGTTGTTGTGCGGCTGCTCGTGTTCTGCTCCTGTTGTTAAATGACAAGAGCGAGACAAAACGTTTCAGTGGTTTTATTTCAGCCGACAGGTCGTAAAGAGAGGGACGCTGCGGTTCACAGCCGACCACCAGGACGTCCACAGGTGTGCTCTTTACCTGCATCTGACTGTGGCCTTCTGCACCATATTTATTTATTGATTGTGGAGCAGTTCTATTTTTTTAAGTTTTTTAAAAAGGGGCAGAGCAAATAACAAAAACAGAAGAAAACATGCATGTGACTCTGAGGCTGAGTGGCTCCTCTGTGAGGTGAACAGGTGAGCTGGAGCTGCAGGTGAGCAGCAGAGGGGAGGGGGGGTGGAGATTATTCCATATTCATACATCTACTCAAACCAAATGAAGGCGAAGGTTTAGAGTTACATCTGAGTCATTTTAAGGCATAAGGAAAACCTTTGAGTTAAGTGTTCAGGGTTTAACTCTAAGCAGAGATGGACTGCAGAGAGCTTCTTCTCTGGACTCGGACCAACTCGAATTGTTTTCCTCTGTTCTGAGGAGCTGAACGTTTCCAGAGCAAAACACTGAGAAATGATGATATGATGTGAAGTGAAACGGCTGATTCTTGGAACTGCTAAGCAACCGTCTCCTCTCTCATATCAGCTCAGTGTGCAGTTAGCCAGAAGAGCGTGTCTCTTTGTACTTTATTAGCTTTGCTGCAGCAGACGGAAAAGATGGAGGTGGACTGAAGCATCATGTGACTCTGCAGCACGAACAGTTCACTGTAATCTGACGGGCGACAATCATTCTTATTACCTTCATCAATATATTAGCTCAATCAATTCACATATCAAGTGTAGCGTTTAGCTGCCGACATGGACGAGCCAGAAACAGCTGATACGTCAGCCGTAGGTTCTTAATGTTACTCATTAATAAAGAATTATGTTTTATAATTGTGTATGTGTATGTGTATACACACATACAACAATGAATACACCTTTTGAAAAGTGTGTGTGTGCGTGTGTGTGTGCGTGTGTGTGTGTGTGTGTGTGTGTGTGTGTGTGTGTGTGACAGATCACTGCAGGCTGAGAGAAAGCAATAAGGCTGGATTAGGACGGATTAACACCAGTGTCGTCATCATACATTCTGTTTTCTCCTCCTACTTTTCCTTTTCCCCTTTTCCTCCTTCCTCTTCCTCCACCCCCTCTCCCCTGCTCTGTATTCCCTCATTACTCTTTCCTTCCTCTTCCTCCCTCTCGTGGTCTTGCTTTCTTTTCCCATTTCCTCTCCTGCATCTCTTCACCCTCCTTTAGCTCTCACCCCATCTCTCTCTTCCTCGCTCCTCATTTCTCTTGCGTTCCCCATTACTCCCCTCCTCGACCCGTCTCACCTCTCCTCTCCTCCCCCTTTGTCTCCTCCTTTTTTCCTCCTCTGTGGAGACAGCAGAGGAGCACTGGGAGCAGCAGGGCCAGAATTTACATCTTGATATATCAGTTTCCCGCAGCAGCAGAGGCGGTGATGGATGGCGTGTTGCCGGCGCCGCGGCGCTGCCATGAGTTACCGTGGTGATTACCGGCCGAGGCGGCTGCTCGCTGGCCACTTCATCACTGTGACTGGTAGGGAGGAAGGCGAGAAAAGAGAGAGAAAAAGGAGAGAGGGACAGAAAAACAGCCAGAGAAGTAAGAAAAACACAATTGGAGGAGAGTGCAGGCGAAGGCAGCGATGACTTGTTGTGGCAGGATGGAGGAACAGAATCATTAGAGGAGGTGAGATTCGATTGGAGGAAACAAATTGTCCTCAGGTGGAAAATAGCATCGAACAGGATGAACACGCAGCAAAGTGGAAGAGGGGGTGAATATGGGTGATTTGATCTGATGAAAATGGAAGATATCCTGAGGCCTGTACTGTATGAAAAGGTGAAGGATTCTGTATGAACGTGCTGAGTCAGATGAGCAGATTCATATCACCTGTTTCCATCCAAATGTAATTTCACAGACTTTCCAGAAAAACAGCTACAAGCTAAAGCTAACATGGAGATAAAACAAAGCTGGTTACTGATGTTACTAATGCCCTTTACTTTTCTGTAAAAAAACAGCAAATGAAAATCGTCTCAGGTCATTATATCATGCTAACAGTCTGAAGCTAAAGCTAACATGGAGATAAAACAAAGCTTGTGCCTGCTGGTTACTGATGTTACTAATGCCCTTTACTTTTCTGTAAAAAAAACGGCGAATGAATAGGTAATAAAATCATCTCAGGTCATTATATCATGCTAACAGACTGAAGCTAAAGTTGAAGCTAGCAGGTCCAGGTCATGACATCATGCTTACAGATGGAGGCTAAAGCTAACAGGTCCAAAGTCGTGATATCATACTAACAGACTTAAGCTAAAGCTAGCAGGTCCCAGGTCATGATATCATGCTAACAGACTGAAGCTAATGTTAACAGGTTATGATATCATGCTAACAGATTGAAGCTAATGTTAACAGGTCATGATATCATGCTAACAGACTGAGGCTAATGCTAAAAGGTCCCAGGTCATGATATCATGCTAACAGACTGAGGCTAGAGCTGACAGGTCCCAAATGTTGCACATTAACATAATCCATCAGTCTAACACAGCGCAGCCTAATTGGGAAAATAAATTAGCGTTATGTAAATCTAATTTGTAGGAGCGGCCTGATGAGGCCTCAGTCTTTTGATCATTTCGCCTCTCAGGGCAGCATGAAGACTGCAGACAAAAATCTGCATTTGCTGCTTTGCTAATAAAAGCTTGTGAAACATTCACCTCCAGTGTCGGTCTGCATGTCTCATCCTGCGGTTGGTGATTTCATGTCTGGACCAGCTGCTGCCTGCCATCCAGCTGAGGGAAAATCTGACATCTCCTCCTCCCTCCTGCCCTCCATAAAACCTGAGGAAAAACAGATCGATGCTGGGCAGCGTTTCATTCTGCTGCGGGCGTCACAGGCCTTACTGTTAGTGGGGCTGCACTCTGTGAGAAGGTGGGGGAAGAAGTATTCACATCAGTTACTGTAGTAAAGGTACACAGCGACATTACCTCGACCACATGTGTGGAGCCTCCAGGCTGCGCAGCCATTGGCCACCATCGGAGCCAAGCTCAGCCAATAGCGTTCATAAGATGTTCTATTAATCGGCCAAACTGCTGAACTGGTTGACCTCTAAATACAATGATGCAAAAATACTCCATTACAGGTAGAAATCCTGCATACAAAACCATACTCAAGTAAAAATACAGAAGTATTCTCAGCATCATGCAGTAAAAATACAAGTATTGTCAGAGGTTAGATCTAAAATATTGGGAACCACTGATTTAATGTTTAATAATGCATATTTTTGTACCTGGAATCTTAATCTGAAAGTAACTAAAGCTGTCAAATAAATGAAGTGAGTGGAGTTCAGGAGTGAAAAGTACAATACTTCCAACAATGTGAATTGTAGAGGATTAGAAGTATCAACTAGCAGAAAACGTAAATGCTTGAGTACAGTACCTGAAGTTGTGCATATGGAATCTTACTTGAGTAAAAGTACTTAGTTACTTTCCAGCCCTGCTCAGGCTTCGTGTCCTGATTGAGGCAACAGGAGCTCTTTGGTCGAGGGTGGTTTCAGTTCAACGTTAATGAAGCTAAAATGTGGCCGCGATCTGCCCCTCACCTGAAGGCAGCGACACTTCACAGCCTTCCACGTCGTTACCGAGCAGCTTTTCCTCATTACGCTGGTGAAAGGTGTGATCGGGGTATGGAACGTACAGCTCGTCTGCAGGAAACAGGATTGTGGATGTAAACTTACTGCAGCGACAGGAGGGAGAAGCATGTTTCTGTTTCCCGGCTGGTGAATAATTTACTGCTGTGTGGTTCAACCTTGAGGTGTCCTCTGAGGTCTGAACGTCCACCACACAATGACATGTCCCCCCCCCCCCCCCCCCCCCCCCCCCCCCCCCCACCTACCTGGATTCATGAACATACAGATTCCCTCTGGGAACACATTCTGGTCTGGGCTTTAAATCTGTCCTCCGGTATGTTAAATACTTCATGGAGGCCGGTGTCAGGTCCATGAATGTGGTGATGCAGAAGAACATCAGCCATGTTAGCAAACTGTCAGGGACGCCTTTACACGTGTCTCGCCTCTGGAAAAATGTCTTCGGTCGAGACTAAGGCAGCTTTATATTTCTGTGTTGGTGTATGGAGGCGAGCTGCGGCAGCAGAGGACAAACGGCTGAAACCGCCTGCAGGATGCTGCTTCACCTCGTGTTTGTAGCTGCTTTCGGTCGCAGTTACTGGTCTCTGATCAGGTCTCTAAGTGGCCTTCGGCCTTTCTGGTCTCACTGTAGGCAGGTTCCTGTCGCCTGCTACTGCAAACAGAATCCATGACTAAAAACAAGGCGGAGTTGTTCCTGTGGAAGCCTCACGCAGCCCACTAAAACCGCCCCTGTCCAGCAGTTCTCAGGTATCAGTCAGTCGGGTGGAGGCAGCTTGTCCTCTGCTGGCAGACAGAGGACGCAGACGGCTGAACGGAGGTCGGAGTCGGTGTGGATTTAACGGGCGAACGCTTCGGTGGGGCTCGTTCTCCGCTAATGCACAGCACGAAGATATTTGAAAAGCCACTGAACGTACATGATCGCAGAAGGCGATCGGATTGGTCAGATCACATCCGGAGGAAGTCGACCACTGAGATCTGTTCATTTTTCAGGCGCAGTCGAGATAATGAGAACACATTTTAACACCTGATGTAAATGACATTAAGCCGTCAGCACCAGGTGGAAATGAGAATATACTGGACGTATCGGCCTTTTCTGATTGGACGCTCCTGCTGACACGATCACTTCATTTGTTGGCGCCTTCCAAACTGTTCAAAAAATAAAACAATTTTCTGATGCAACAACGCTTCGTCTGCATTAAAGATGCTAGTTTGGGTTAAAGCTACGGCCTCGTTATGGTTGGGAGACCTCCGTTGTCTTGGTTACAATAAAACCCCCCTGGTAAAGGTTAGTGAACGATGGTGGTCATGGTTAAAAGAAACAAGTGTTGATTGTTGGAAGGAAACAGGAAGTGAACAGTGGTCTCCTACGCTTCGTTACGTGATCGCTGCTGTTCTAGTCGATGTGTGCATTTCCACCGGTACGTTCCGTCTGTGTCTCTACGCTCTGCGGAGAAAACACGCCGAGTCAATTTCTGACAGAAAGCATCAAGCTGCAACGGTGCAGAGCATCCGGTAAATTTCAAAATAAAACATCCTGTGCAGACTCCTGATCGTACATCAACAAATATCAAGGAAAAATGTCCAAATCAGCAAAATCTGAGCAAGTCAGCAATAATCAGGCAGGTGAAACGTTCTGCTTCAGAAACGCTTCTGGTGGCGTCTGCAGCCGCGAGCAGGACGGAACAACAACAACACGGGAGGTTATGGACGCGGACGCGCCCGTAGACTCTCAGAGTTGCAGCTTTCTCTCTTCGCTCCTGACAGACACTGATTACTACAGCAGCTAGAGGGCGCTGTGACTGAACGTAAAGGTCTCCTCATATCCTGCAGCCTGTGAGTCACTGGTGGCTCCGCAGGTGAAATAAATATGTGATCTGTTAGCACAAATACAAACCAGTAAGTGATGCTTTCAGCTCTGACACAGACATGTGTAACGCTGTACCCTGTGAATATCAGGCTGTTATTCAAACAGGAAGCCGATCTGCAAGGGTTTTCTCTTTTTGATAAAACGATGCCTTTCCACCTCCCACCTCTTTGATCAAGTCACAATAAACCTTTCTGCACATGCATCTCGACTGACAAATTGGCTCAGCTGAGGCGTGAATAGATACAGAATGTGACAACAGTCGAGCTCCAGCGGCTCACAAACCGTCTATCTGCATATAGGAGGCAAAGGAGGCTTTCAGTGCACAACAGGAAGCGTTATCGCCTCTGGATTTGATGCTTCCGCTGATCCCCCCCCTCCTCTTTTCCATTGTCTCCTTCTCCCTCTCTCCCCCCTCCCCTCCCCCGAAGGCATCTGGCTGCTCTTTAATTGCTGGTGTGAATCAGATGAGAAGTTGCTGTCTGCTCTTTGAATAAACGCCTCTCCGCAACACTGCTTCCATTAAAGAACCACCAGAGACTCATCTCTGAAGGCCTGTGTGTGTGTGTGTGTGTGTGTGTGTGTGTGTGTATGTGTATGTGTATGTGTGTGTGTGTGTGTGTGCGTGTGTGTGTGTGTGTGCACGCCTGTGTGTGTGTGCGTGTGAGCGTGCGTGTGCGTGTGTTTGTGTGTGCATGTGTTTGTGTGCGTGCCTGTGTGTGTGCAGGTGCATGAGTGTGTGTGTGTATCCGTGTGCATGTGTTTGTGTGTTTGTCTTTGTGTTTGTGTGCGTACATGTGCATGTGTTTGTGTGTGCGTGTGTGCATGCTTGCGTGTGCATGTGTTCGTGTGTGTGCACATGTGTGCGCCTGTGTGTGTGTTTGTGTGCGTGTGTGCATGCCTGTGTGTGTGCACGTGCGTGTCTGTGTGCATGTGTTTTTGTGTGTGTGCACGTGCGTGTGTGTGTGTCTGTGTGCATGTGTTTTTGTGTGTGTGTGCGTGTGCACGTGTTTGTGTGTGTGTCTTTGTGTTTGTGTGCGTACGTGTGCATGTGTTTGTGTGTGTGTGTGCGTGTGTTTGTGTGTGTGTGCGTGTGCGTGTGTTTGTGTGTATATGCGTGTGCATGTGTTTGTGTGTGTGTGTGTCTTTGTGTTTGTGTGTGTGCGTGTGTTTGTGTGTGTGCGTGCGTGCGTGCGTGTATATGCGTGTGCATGTGTTTGTGTGTGTGCGTCTTTGTGTTTGTGTGTGTACGTTTGCATGTGTTTGTGTGTGTGCGTGTGTGTATGTGTTTGTGTGCGCCGTGCGTGTATGTGCATGTGTTTGTGTGTGTGAGAGTGGGTGTTTGCGTGTGTGTGGGTGTTTGGGTGCGAGGACACCTCTTCTTCAGTGTGTCTCCTCCCGGTTGTGGCGTACGTGTGCGATTTGTTTGTGTAGCTTTGTGTGCACCATAAATATGTATGAGTGTATATACGTTGAAGTGTGTGTTTGAGATGCAGCAGCTTGAGCTCAGAATAGCTTCAGTTGTTTGTGTGTGTGTGTGTGTGTGTGTGTGTGTGTGTGTGTGTGTGTGTGTGTGTGTGTGTGTGCAGCACCTTGTACCAACCCAGCTGAATAAACTTTATTGTTTTTCAGTGTTTTCACACGGCAGAATGTCTCGCAGTGTTGGTGGTGAGGAGAAATAAAGGTCCCCTGCTGTGAGGCCTCCACTCTCAGCTGTTCTTCAGCAGTTAAAGCAGCGCTGTGATGACGCAGTAATCCGTCCTTCCTCTCTGTGTTCCTGGTTATTCTGCTTCTGTTCCAGCTTCAGCTCCTCTGTTGTTGCTGTGGAAAGAAAAACCAACACAGGCTGTTGTAAGGCTGCTGGTTTGAAGCTGGAGCTGTACAAGTACCTCAAAATTGTACTTAGGCACAATACTTGAGTAAATGTACTCAGTTACATTACACCACCCGCTTGCCAGGAGAGACACGGTTGTCTGTGGACGACACAGTGGGGTCAGATGAGAGCGTCCAGATGGAGACTCAGTTCAGTGTTTGAGGTGGGAGCTGACACTTTTATTGTGGTGTTTTTAGAGTTCAGAGCTGCCGCTGACTCCGGTTTGACTCCTTGAACAGGCCGGTACAGTCTGTAGCTCAGAGTCTGGATTGTTCCGTGATGGTGTTCTCCACCCAGTCGCAGTGGAGGAGCTCTGAAGCAAACCGTGACAGACCTCCACTCGCAGCTTCACATGGTTAGAGAGAGAGAACAACTCAGATGAGACTTAGCTGTCCTCCTCCACCTCTACGTCAGTGTGTGTGTGTGTGTGTGTGTGTGTGTGTGTGTGTGTGCTACAGTCAGAAGGAGACACCTTCTTTTACTTCCTCTCTTTCTTTAGTTTAATTAACCTCAGTCAGGGCTTGGAAATTAGGGTTAATGTATATTTAGCTCTCTCTCTCACACACACACACACACTCTCTCTCTCTCTCACTCTCTCACACACACACACACACTCTCTCTCTCTCTCACTCTCTCACACACACACACACACACTCACATAAATTGCGATGAGGAACAGAAAACCAAAGCATCTGGATTTCTCATCAGATTTCTGGAAGCTGCTCCATCCAAACCACTACAGAGAGGGAACTTTGTGTGTGTGTGTGTGTGTGTGCGTGTGCGTGTGTGTGTGTGTGCGTGTGTGCGTGCGTGTGTGTGTGTGCGTGCGTGTGTGTGCTGTTCATTGGTTCCATTCAGCAGTAACCTGACACATCTTCCTGTTGGTTTGAGTTATTTTTAAGGCAGTTTGAAGCCTTCACGATGAATCTTAAAGTTCTCTTTCTCTCCTGAGGTTTGCTTCATTTGATCCGGACCGAAGAGAAACCGGATCGGCTGTTTCACTCTGGGTCCGTCTGTGTTCACACTGGCTCCAGACCTGTAAACACGACGTCAAACAGACCATCACGGGTTGATCACATGGCAGCTGCTGCTTGTATTCGCACTTCAAACGTTTCTTTAATCGTGGGAAAACATTTCGTATCCAGACTGTAACGAGCTGATCGAACTCAGCGTCCATCCACAGTAAAATGTTTTAAAAGACATTCGTTAGCGTCCACACTGCTTCAAACCCCGACAATAGAGACTGGTTTCAGTTAAAACTCCAGGCCTGTGTTGTGTCTGGACGGGCTGGAACAGAGTGACATCACATGACCCAACGCGTCTATGAGCCTTCACTAGCGGTGGTTAATTCAACATGGTTTCGGGCCTTGTTGTCGATGCTAGCAGCTGCTGTGCACTTAAATTCACCTGCACACGCGCCCAGTGGACATGAGTGGTCATGTGACGTGTTTTCAGGCTGGACAGAGATGATTTAAAAAGCATTACGGCGGATGGAGCTGATGTTGTCGACATATAACCAGTTTTCTTTTTCGTACTTCTGACCTACAACCTGGATGAGTCCTCTGAGCAGCGTGACTATCCACGGCAGGTTTCTCAGCAGTGTCGTCTTCGGGACGTCTTGGCCGTCTCATCCCGAGGACTCGCGCTCGCAGCAGATGTGGTGTTTGATCTGACCTCTTCTGCCTCGACTCCTCCAGCCGAACGCTGCGTGGCGTCCCCCGTCATCTGCTCCCCGTCCCTCTGTGCCGCTGCGTCTCGTTGTCTGAGCTCATCGGCGTCGTCTGGATGTTATTTGTCTCGGTGATTGGGTACATCATGTTAAAGCAGGATTTGATTCAGAGCGTCTAACGTGGCAGATGTCCTCAGCGCCGTGAGACCGATACTGTTTACAGAGCCCGGCCTGTTCTGACGGTACGAGCTTTAAACAGCTGTGGAGGAAGTATCCAGATCCTCTAATGAAGTACAAACACTACAAAAATACTCTGTTACAAGTCCTGCATTCAAAACATTACTGCAGTAAAAGTATGTCAGTATAATGAGGAAAATGTACATGAAGTATTAAAGTCAAAGTACTGAGTGCAGTAAAACGTCCCTGTGACTGTTCTACTGTTCTATCTGTTCTATCTGTTCTACTGTTCTCCTGTTCTGCTGTTCTGCTGTTCTATCTGTTCTCCTGTTCTCCTGTTCTCCTGTTCTGCTGTTCTACTGTTCTCCTGTTCTGCTGTTCTACTGTTCTACTGTTCTCCTCTTCTACTGTTCTACAGTTCTCCTGTTCTATCTGTTCTACTGTCCTACTGTTCTCCTGTTCTACTGTCCTACAGTTCTCCTGTTCTATCTGTTCTATCTGTTCTACTGTTCTACTGTTCTCCTGTTCTATCTGTTCTATCTGTTCTCCTGTTCTATCCGTTCTCCTGTTCCACTGTTCTATCTGATCTCCCGTTCTATCTGTTCTCCTGTTCTCTCTGTTCTCATCAGATTACTGTGCCTCAGTCGTTCATGTCAAAGCAGGATTTTACTGTTGGAGCTGGTTGAGCTTCATTTGAACTAATGATTCTTTTCATTCTGGATCAATCAGCTGATTATTTCCTCCATTAATCGATCGATCGATCGGTTTGGAAACATCGTGAAAATAATGAGAAATGTGGTGACGATGAGGCCAAAGTGACGCCTTCACAGTGTTTGTTTAGTCCAAAGCTCCACATTATTACAAAAATAGACGATCATTAATTATCTGTCAGTCCACTAATTGATTAATCGTCTGATTGTTCGTCCTGTTTTATATAAATTGTTTAGTAATTTAATTTATATCAAAATGTCACATTTTGTGTTTCTTAATGTGTAAAGTAACTAAAGCTGTCTCAGAGTACCAGAGTACCTCAAATTTACAGTACTTGAGTAAATGTACTTCATTACATCACCTCGTGATGCTGGAGAGACTTTTTCCACTTTACTGATTTTTAGCTGTAAAAGCCTGAAACGATGCGAGCTGCAGCAGGAGTCCTCTGTGGTGGCTGGTCCAATCCAAAGATATCAGAGTCATCATCGGCCTGGAGCGGCGACCTCGGTATCGGCTCTGACTGCAGTTATGAAGCACAGAGGAGGCTCGCCGATGAGTTCTGCCACTTTGAGTTTTCCCTGATTGTAATTAGAGGGGACGGGAACAGACGGCGCTGCCTCAGCCCGCTGCTTCTGTCAATCAGCCCACTTAGCATGAGTATAATACAAGGCTGCGAACACACACACACACACACGCACACACACACACACACACTCACACACGCACACACGCTGGAGTCAGTGTCCATTAATTTCCTGGTTCTGTCATCGTTACTTCCTCTGCACTTCTTTATTTATTCTTTTTTAATCTGGTTTAATCAGAGTGTCTCATTCAGCGTGCGGTCTGTGCTAACATTCACCACGGCCAAAAGTATGTGGACACATACTGTTGATCAGGGAGGCTGATCTAAATATGACTTCTGTTTATATTCAATGACAGGAACAGGAAGTAGCTTCGCCCTTTGTCTCCATTAAGATACTTCTAATTGACAGGTGGAAATTCTGACCTGCTGATGGCGCTAGATAGCATCTCCTGAATTTTACACCCTCACACGTCCAAAATGTTTTGTGTTTCCTAAAGAGCGGAAACAATCGGCAGAAAACTGATCTGCAACTGTTTTGAGAAGTGATTATTGGAGTGAATGTGGTTCTAAACTTTGACACTTTGCTGCTTTTCTTCATCTAATATGATGGTAAAACAAATGAACGAGCGATAGGATGTCACCTGAGACTTCAGGAGGTGATTCTGTAGTTTCTGACCTTAAACTAAAATCTATCTATCTGAAAATGTAAGGATGCATCGGGAGAATCTATGTACTCTCTCTCTCTCTCTCTCTGTGCATATGTGTGTGCGTGCGTGTGTGTGTGCGTGTGTGTGTGTGAGCGATGCTAATTGGCTGGTCCTGCAGAGTGTGGTCTGTGAGCGACAGAAGGGAAGGTGTTTAAAATGCAGAGAGCAGTCACGGCTGGAGGAATGCTGGCTACAAAACACTCTCTCTCTCTCTCCCCCTCCCCCCTCTCTCCCTCTCTCCCTCTGTCCCCCCCCCTCTGTTTCCTCTCTCTTTCTGTCTCTAACACCATCTGGTCATCATCTGTGACTCAGCGCTGTCGCCTGCTGGAGGCTCTGCCACCCACACCCACACACACGCACACACTCCGCCACACACACGCACACACACGCACACACTCCGCCACACACACACACACACACGCACACACTCCGCCACACACACACTAACACACACAGTGACATTTGAAGCTGCTGCCCTGGAGATGTGTGTGACGATGTGTGATACTGCCTCAGTCTGTTGTGCAGTAATGAATACTAGGTAATACTAGGTAAACAGCAGGTGGAGCTAATTCTGCAGCCGGTGCCATTAAAACACAGCAGAAGAAGAGACACAACAAGATGACGTCATAGAAAGAGCTCTAGTCAAAGGTCGAGCGATGGAAATCAGACGTTAGTTAGTTTCATGTAATCGTGTGAGGAAGGTTACAGCCTCCTCCTCATCGCTCCACACACATCAGATGTTGTCATTTGAACATTTTCCACCTCGTTATTATTATTCATGTGTTTCATGTTCGTCGTGGTTAATTTTCTGAGTCTGTTCCAGCTGAAGCTCCTGTGCTAATGCTGAGCTGGATGGTAAACTGCTCTGTCTGACGAGCTAACGCCGTCACTAGCCCCTCTCTACTGTCCTGTTTGCTTCCTGAGCTAGCTGCCAGTCAGTTAGCGAACCTGTTAGCTTAGCTCAGTTGCTAACCGGACAATACGTTCACACGGTCAGTTCGAAAGACGTTTGTATTTTAGTACAGCGGTTTATGCTCCCACAGAGGACGTTAAAAGCTAAGCTAGCTACCACAGCTTTCTGTGTTTTGGCCCCTCCGTCCAATCAAAGGTCACCACTGTCCCAAAATTCCACCGTTTTAAATTCTGGTGGGTCCAGAACCAGCAGACTGGTTTTAATCTGACCCCCTGTGCTGAAACATGTCTGACAGGATCAGACCATTATCGATTATTGATCATTACCGTCATCAAATATACACCACACTTCAACTGTGTGTGTGTGTGTGTGTGAGAGACTAATGTAAACAGACAGTGGTGAGCTTGTGTATCACCTCTCGTGGCACCTTCATTTTTTTGATGCCTCACAGGAAACGAGTGTTGCATCACCTATGGATGTTAAAACTGATGTTACCATTGAAGACTTAATTAATGACCGCATCATCGTTTAATTCTGCTGCCTGTTTGCTAACATCCGACTCTGCACAAGCATTGAATGACAGGACGTTGAGTCTGTTTACGACGTGCTTCCTGTTTCCTTACATGCTGCATCAGGTGTTTCACTGGATATTCATTGTCATCATCCACACAGCTGCAGAATGAAAGGTGAAGGTGAGAGTGTGAGACATGCACAAAATATTCCAATATTCCCATTAAGCTGTTTACATTCAGAATAAAACCTAATTCATAAAAAATCAACCGGAATATGCTGCTTTCATGACCGTCTGAGTTCTGTCTCATTCAGATTAATAGTGGAATGTTAGCACGCATGTGAACAAAGGCGGCGTTTCCTGGAGTGAAAAGTCTGGATCCTCGTCCAGGTCTCACTGCGGTGACGTTGGTTTAACGCTTCCTCCATCGCGTCATCGTGGGAGAAACAGTCATTTGTTGGCTGATGTTCTTTCTCACCTCTAACAAGCTCCACGTCCCTTGAATAATCCGGCCGTGTAGAATATAAAGTATCTTCACCGTGTAATGAATGTTTGGAGCAGACTGTGATGAAGGGCTGAAACCATGACAATCGCCACCATCCTCGCCACCATTTCATTACTGAGGCACACATCGGGCCGCTCCTGATTCAAATATGGTCTCTTTTCTTTCTTTTGGTGGCTGTATTGACCCCCACCCCCGCTGCCGTCTCCCCTGCCTCTCAGGCCCTAAGTGGATTAAATGGATTTGAAACATGAGCCACAGCCACACTAATAGCATTGCTTGAATATTAAGCAATCCGCGGTGGATTGATTCACAGACTAAAGAGCAGCAGTATTGTAACTGAGATGCATGAAGTGCCCCCCCACACCGACACCTACTGAACGTTATCCGTCTGCTTGTTCAGGTTCAGAGCAGGCTGCAGGTTTTAAGGTTGTATTGGAGCTCCTGTTCCTGTCTACGTTAACATTTTATTTCTGTAAATCTGGATTTTCTCTCAGTTTACTGCCTGATTAATCAGCTAATTACTGCAGCTCTAAATCTCCTCTTTAAAGGAATAGTCCACCAAAATCTATAATATAAAAGATAGTGCACGTTATAGTATAATACAATGTCTTGTCCTTCAGCAGTGAAATGCCTGTTGTACAGGCTCTGCAGGAAGGGGGCGCTCAGCTGATCACACAGTCCTCTGCAGGGCCATCCAGTCGTTGTCAGGCCAACACTGGAGTGAGGACTCAGATACAGAGATCGTAGTTTCCACAGATTTATTTCACACGGTTCAGAGATCTCTACACAGAGTGAAATCAAAGTGGCTATGAAACTTATTCTAGAGCTATAATAACAGGATATATCATAAATACAAAAAGGTAACAAAAAACACTCCACACGGAGGATAAGAAACGAACGACTACGAAGAACGTTATAAAGAACAAAAAACACTCCCGAAGGAGGATAAAACAAACAAATATGACAGACCTGAACTACACAAACAAAATAACCGAAACACTATGATTGATAACAAATGAAACAAAGGATGCTACTACAAAACAGAAAGTCGGCTAGAACTAACGAGAACAATATAACAAAACTAGAAATGACAACAAAAAACACTCACGAAGAGGATCAATAAACACGAAGGCAATGATACTGTGACAAGACAAGGGAGAGGCCGACAATTTAATCAGGAACAGGTGGAGACAACAGGTGACACATGAGGAAGGGCAAGTGCTCTAAAACGAGAGGAGAGTTAGACCTTCAAAATAAAACAGGAAATGACAAGACAACAAACCCAAAACGAGACAACCTCACCACGGTGTGACAGTCCTGAGAGAAGCTGTACCCCTACAGGCAGTTAAACTCCCCATCAGCAGAAGGATAGCAGGGCTCTCTGTGAGACCGTGAATTTCCTCACCTGTCGAAGGTGATCCAGGCGTCATCTTGCCTTTACTGTGACAGGGTCACGATGTGTAGTCCACGTCCTCGGTAATATGCACAGCGAGGCACTCGAAGCTGCTCGCCATCTCCACTCCGCTGATTTCCAGTGGCCTCTGATGCTTCGCAGTCCACAATCAGCTCCGCAGAGCTAACCCGTTTCCACAGGAACTGTTGCAGCTAGACAGACAGAGAGTGAACCTGAACCAAGCTGAAGCTCACAACACAGGAAATCAGACACCAGCAGCTAGTCACCACATGACAGGCACACCAGAAAAATGAGTGTTATGTTGCAGGCGGTCCTGGTCCTCCGGTCTGTGGAGCAGGCCTCTGCATCTAATTGCTACTTGTCCCTTGCTGATGCAGCCTTTCATCTGCTAAATTTAGGCTCCGCATAATTACGAGTGTTTCTGCA
This sequence comes from Chelmon rostratus, assembly GCF_017976325.1. Classification (NCBI taxonomy): domain Eukaryota; kingdom Metazoa; phylum Chordata; class Actinopteri; order Chaetodontiformes; family Chaetodontidae; genus Chelmon; species Chelmon rostratus. Next base: position 26,239,835 of record NC_055670.1, on the reverse strand, counting down.
GGGCAGTAACCTGATGAAGTGATAATGACTGTGGGGGAAAAGGAGACGTGAAAACAGAAAGACAGAAAGCAAACACTGAAGTTATCAAGAGGCGTTTGTGTTAAACATAACTTCCTTTTTATTTGGTATTACTGTACAGCTGTGCTTCTCATGTTCCACCATGCTGCAGTTTTTACAGTTATTAGTAAAGTTATTTTGATGAAAATGGTGAAAATGTAATCTTCAAACACTCAAATAAAAGCTGTACTTGCAAATGATGCTCAGCATGAAAGAAAAAAAGAGGCTGGTTGCTATAAAAGGTTAATAATGAAACACTGAGGAGGGTGGGGTGAACTGTGCTTCAACACCTCACATGTACATTCCTACAGCTCTAATTCCATCTGAGCATCCGACAGACTCACATCAGCAGTTTGACACAGTGCTCCTGAGCCCGTGTAGTGATATCCTTCATACAGTCATGTTCACGAAGTGATGAACTGTGTTTGTGCTGCTCTCCGTTGAGGATTAGCAAGTTTTCACCTTCTGTTTTACTTGTTTTTTGCACAGTGTCTCAGCTGTTTTGGAATAGACGTCGCTAAAATATAAGATCTATTTAGAACAAAGGCGGAAACAAGAAATAAAAGCCTGTTTCATACAAAGGCCTGGTTCTTCTTGCAGTAAATATTGAATGTTCTATAGGAACTGAGTCAAACCCCAAAACTGAAACATAATTAACGTAACAATCGTTAAACAATAAAAGAAAACAAACAGTGAAGTGGTCACATGCTGGGGGCTGGAACACAGAAATGTTTGGCACCTTTTGCCTAATAAATTACTTAACGATTTATCAAAATGTTGCCACTCAATCAGTCAATGTCGCAATCCATAAAACTTCCTGCAGATGCTACGGAAGGATTAGCCCTTTCAGTTTTTTAAGGTTTTTACTGCCAAATTTGCTCGTTGCAAAATTGAAAGTTGATCAATCCACAACGTGCCTTAGCATATACTTGAAGCTAGCACAGCAGCAGACTCACTGAAGCCAGCTGTGGTCTTTGATGAGCCGCAGAAAACCTGCCAACATGTTTTCTGTTTCAGCAGTTTATGTGCTGATGACTATTTGAATGCTAACTGCGAAATGCTACCCTTCTTTCAGTCATCATTATGGGTCTAAGCTGGCCCGTTTCTCTGGACAATGATTTGATTGGAGCAGATTGGATTTGCTGCCAAGGCTACAGCCCATCTGTGTGTGTGTGTGTGTGTGTGTGTCGCTGTGGTTAATGGTGCCTTTCTAAAGGCTTTATTAGAAGTAATTTGCTGCAGCGAGCGCTGACTGATATCTGGGCCATGACCCTGTCTCTCAGCTGAAGGGTAAAGAGGGAGTCCCAGTCAGACTAGAAATGGCAGGCCCTGCACTCTGTTCATAGATTAGAGTCTTTACGCTCTGTGCTGAATACATTGAAGAGCGCTGAGCAACGATAAAGAGTTTAAGTTTACATTTAAGTTATTTCTTGTTGCTAAGCTATAGTGAAGCAATTACATTTTTGTGCTCAGGCTCAAATGCTAACACAAAATTGTAGTATATATACTGTATACATACACATACACATATACTCAACTGAAAACTGCACAAAGTCAATATATTTACTGTCTGAGCTCATCAGCTTCATTGATTTTTGTAAATATCTGCTGATTCTGAATCTGATGCAGCAACTAAAGACTGGGAAAGATGTGGAACGCTCCAAAAACACCTGTTTGGATCATTCCACAGGTAAACAGGTTGATTGGTAACAGGTGAGAGGATCATGATAGAAAGGCTCAGTGGTTCAGTTTGTCTGGAAATGATTCGTTGAATGCTTGTTTGTAATCTCGCTCCACTCTGGTTGAGCTTTGGTTTGGTTCGGGGATTCAGTCGTTCAGTCCGTCAGCTCACAGGAAGACGGTTCTCGGTTCGAAGCCGCCGGCCGACTGCAGTCTTTCAGTTTCGGCTGATGTGTTTCCTCCCACAGTCCAAACACATGTAGGTTAATCTGCGACTCAATGCCTGGACGTGTGAATGGTTGTTTTTCTATACGTGTCAGCCCTGTGATGAGCTGGTGACCTGTCCTCTACATTAACATACACATGGAGGCATGGCATAACCTTTCCAGAATGGCAGTGAATACAGTATTTCAGTACTGAATACTGAAAATAAAATGTGAACTGCCTGACAAAAAGAAAAAGGCGTTCAGTAAAAGGAGTCCAGAGTGGGTGGTGTGAGACGTGATCAGTGCCTGTGAAGCAGGTAGGTGAAGCAGCAGTGTGGAGGCGATGGAAGTTAAATAAACTGTTTACTTCAGCTCACAAACAGCCAAACAAGCTTCACGATGATTATTTAATAAATTACCTCCACCTTGTTATAAAGCTGGATGATAGAGCGCAGTACTAATCAGCCCCAGCAACTTCATGGAGTGTTTCCATAGATACGGAGCGTGCCTCATGAGGATCCGGCTATATACAGTGTGTCATGCATATTCATAATGAATTATAAAATGGTCTGCACACAGAATGTGTGAAGTAGACGGCACAGCACGCTGCCGCTGATACAATATTCATTGGTTAAAAAGTGCAGATGAGATGATAGTCTTCACAGGCCTGTGGTTTCATATTGTGTGTGTGTGTGTCAGGGATGTTGACGTTGGTCAGGCCAGTACTTTTATCCAGACAGAAATGTATTTCTGCTCTTTGCAGCTGGATCGTCATGTCAGCAGAGAACGAACCTGACGGCTTTGCTGATCCTTTGATGTTTCACTTTGCTCAGAAACATCCACTCCTCACCCTGCTAGATATTTAATCTGATGCTGTAGTTTCACATGCGACTCTGGTTTTAATGTCAATGCCAGTCGCTCACCTGAAGCATCGTTTTTCTGGCTGTAGTTGAAAGTGATGACTGTGATGAGCGCTGTAAAGTGGGACCAGGAAGAATAGATCACAGTTTAAAAAATGACTTCCCGCCTTGTCTACTGACTCAGTTTTGAGGTTAACGAGATGATGCCTCTCAGAGGAAGGACTTAATTCACCCCACTTTGAGACTATCATTGCCTGCTAACATGCTAACATCAGCATGCTAGCTATCTAAACTTTAGCATGTTACAAGAACATGCTAAATATCAGTTTGCTGCTTTGCTAAGTGCAACTAGATGTGAAAAGGTACAGGCTATGCTAACATGCTAACACCACCGTTGCTAAGTGCAGCTAGATGTGAAAAGGTACAGGTTATGCTAACATGCTAACACCACCGTTGCTAAGTGCAGCTAGATGTGAAAAGGTACAGGTTATGCTAACATGCTAACACCACCATTGCTAAGTGCAGCTAGATGTGAGAAGGTACAGGTTATGCTAACATGCTAACACCACCGTTGCTAAGTGCAGCTAGATGTGAAAAGGTACAGGTTATGCTATCATGCTAACACCACCGTTGCTAAGTGCAGCTAGATGTGAAAAGGTACAGGTTATGCTCACATGCTAACACCACCGTTGCTAAGTGCAGCTAGATGTGAAAAGGTACAGGTTATGCTAGCATGCTAACACCACCGATGTCTTATTTTCCAGCAGCGACTCTCCAGCAATGTGTTAATGTTGTTTTGTCTTTTGGCACATCCAGGCTCCTGTACTGAACTGCTTCACCTTTCACGAGGCTACGTGACACGTCACGCTTAGTGACACGTGACGCTACGTGACACGTGGCGCTACGACATGGCGGTGTGTGTTGCCTTGTAGCCAGTACTGGTGGACACTGATCATCGTATAAATACTGTCTGTATGGCCCAAGTCTAATTTATCTCATACTGTCATCAGCTAAGACACAACAAATTGCCTCACTGATCAGTTTTCAGTGAGAAGACATTAGTCAGCGTCCTCGTATGAAAGACTTCTTGGAGTGTGATGACATATTTATGTTGGAACTGAATCAGCGAGCAACATGAAGTGATTTCAGAGGGTTTTCATGTGAATGAAATTAAATTATACAAGATCTCAAATATTATTTGTTCCTGCGGTTTTTGAACCAGATTCCTGGTGCCGCTGACAGCAGTGAAAAGCCCATCAGTGCAGCTCGACAGCTGCCTCATGAGCCATATTTTTAGGTTACATAAATGTGGTGCTTGCTGGGCTGTATGGGTGAAGTGAAGCAGGAAGGCATAACTCCCCAGGCACAAACCCTTCATCTGCTCACTCCTGTCATCAAAGCCAGCATCTCTGGACTCTGAACTCGTTAAATGTCATCATGTGAGATTAAACCATTTCAGCTACTCTGAAGTCTTTGCTAGCTCATGCGTGTGGACTTACAGGAATGTGAAACGGTGAAGCAGATCCCTCCGTGGTGTCTGTAATCAGTTATCAGTGCTCTGTTGTGAAGATTAAATGTCTGCAGATTTTGCTGCCATGCGCCATCAACATTTTTAACACAGATGGAATTTGTGGAACGTCCCTGAGCACATTTTAAAGAACACTGTATGTCTGAAATGAGCAGCGGAGCATGTTTTTATTCTCATTTATAGGAGAGGGGGATCCTGAGCAGCATGTGGGACTGATCAGGACCATGTCGCTGATAAAACACATCAAGAAACTGCCACCAGGTTCTAGCAGGTGTTTCTCTTTAACGCTTCAGTAGTTGCTGTTTGACCAGAAATCCAAGAGAAGCTGTTTAAAGCTCCATTCAGACTGCAGGTCTTCGCCTGTGGGGGGCGCTGTTTTTAACAGCTGCTGTGACGTCAGCTACACGCAGGTGCTGTGCAGGTACACTTAGCTTAATCCTGAAACTAATGATTATGAATTATGAATCGGTCCATTGTTTCTCCATTAATTGATTAGTTATTTAATGTCCCAAAGCCCAAGAAGACGTCCTCAAATGTTCTGTATTCTCTTATGAGCCCCGTCTTTTAGCCTGTATTTGTTTACATTTTGGCAAATTATCTCCATTAACAGTCTGCTGAATTAGCTGTTAGCCGCTCCTGTTAGCCGCTCCTGTTAGCAGCTCCTGTTAGCAGCTGCTGTTAGCTTCTCCTGTTAGCCGCTCCTGTTAGCCGCTCCTGTTAGCAGCTGCTGTTAGCTTCTCCTGTTAGCCGCTGCTGTTAGCAGCTCCTGTTGGCAGCTCCTGTTAGCCGCTCCTGTTAGCTGCTCCTGTTAGCAGCTCCTGTTAGCTGCTCCTGTTAACCACTCCTGTTAGCTGCTCCTGTTAGCAGCTCCTGTCACTCCTGTTGGCCGCTCCTGTTAACTGCTCCTGTTAGCCGCTCCTGTTAACTGCTCCTGTTAGCAGCTCCTGTTAGCAGCTCCTTTTAGCTGCTCCTGTTAGCAGCTCCTGTTAGCCGCTCCTGTTGGCAGCCCCTGTTAGCCGCTCCTGTTAGCTGCTCCTGTTAGCAGCTCCTGTTAGCTGCTCCTGTTAGCTGCTCCTGTTAGCAGCTCCTGTTAGCTGCTCCTGTTAGCAGTATAACCATGGATGTAAAGACAACTCACTGGATCACTTTGATACTGAAGAAATCTTGAAAACAGGAAGTTCTCAGGATCATCTGTCTCCTGTGGTTTCCCAAGCAGAGTTATGGGCGTATGTTTGATGGACATCAGAGATAATTATTGTGTTTCCTCAGAAAGTTCAAGTTACACTGAAACAGTATGTGTATCATGGAAAAATATGTGTATCATCACTGTTGAGATTTTCAGTGACACGCAGTTGCAACCCTTCTGAGTCATAACTCATTTAAATCTGAGCACACAGCCACATGTTTTAGATCCAGTGTAATTTACACTCCAGAGGATGTGATTATCTCTAAAGGAAACATGAATAAATGTTCAAAAAGACACTCCTTACACCTGAGAATCAGCAGCTTTTTAAGTTTTCTGCTCTGTCAGTGAATCCAGTGATAGCTGTGTGTACAGAAACAGAAACAGAAAGCATGTTTGATACGTGCCAGTTTGTTAAAATGTAAACAAATCCGGGTTAGAGAACACGTTGGTGTCTGTTTAGAGCCTCGCAGTGTGAGACTTTGAACCTCTGCAGCACAATGTGCAAGAATGAATGTGTGAAACTTCCTGAATATAAGCAGTCAAGTGACAAATGATATTTACTCCCTTTTTACTGGAAGCACAAACCTGACTTACAAGAATTGATGCTGTTCATCATCAGAGGAGTCTGATTGGCCGGGGCAGTATTAGCATGTGTGTGTGTGTGTGGGCACATCCAGCCCTCCCACTGTGTGTCCATGAATGTTTTTCCACGTTCGCTGCACATTTATCAGTGTTTGTGTCCAACTGAGCATTTCTCTGCATGAAAATGTGTGTGTGTGTGTGTGTGTATGTGCGTGTGTGCATGCCCACCCTCTGATGATGCTGTGTGTGTGTGTGTGTGTGTGAATGATTCAGAGATGTCAAGTGAGCTCATGAATAATAAACAGGACATGCATTCAGCTGTGAATATTTCATGGTGCGTGAAAGTGAGCAGAAACACTGTCGTCCAGTCGAGATCGAGAGATGGATGAAGGAATGTAAGAAGAAGAGAGGACGAGTTGGTGGATGAAGAGCAGCAGAGGTCGGGTCCTCTGTGCTGCATCGTCAGCGGCCTGAGAAGTTCACGTGAAACAGTTACACACAAATAACAGTAAAAAGAGTTTTAGCTTCAGCAGCTCTGTGAGGCTGCGCTAAGGCACAGCTAAATGCTAACATCAGCATGCTACTGCTGCTGCTGTCATTGTAACTGCTTTGCAGCTATGATTAGCTTGTTGTGTTAGCATGCTAATATTTGCTAATCAGTACAAAGACAAACTGAAGCTGATGGTGGACATTAAAATGTTGACCTGATGGTGGCGCTAAATGAAAAGAGAAGGTATTTACACTACTACCTTCAGTCCACAGCTCTTACTACAGTAACTGATCAGATTCCTTATTTTATATATTGAATATATAAATTATATATATGTATATGTATATATGTGTATATACACTGCTCACAAAAATTAAAGGAACACCTTTTTCATTGGCCCTGGCATGAATTGAATTAAACCTGTCTGATAATTTTCTGGTTGGTTAAGCAGCTGAGGGCCTCGTTAATCAATTTCAGCTGTATTGGTGTTCATGGAATAAACAACAGGTGCACTTCAGTGGCAACAATTAGAAAACCCTCAAAACAGGACTGGTTTTACATGTGGAGGTCATTTCAAGTTTCTCCCTCTTCATCTTTTTCGGCTGGTTTTCCACTCGTGCTGATTTTGGCTTGCGTAAATATCCCTACTGGCAGTATGAGGCGATTCCTTAACCCTACAGAAGTTGCACAGGTTGTCCAACTTCTCCAGGATGGCACATCCACCCGTGCTGCAGCAAGAAGGTTTAATGTGTCTCCCAGCACAATCTCCAGAACATGGAGGAGATTTCAGGAGACTGGTGGTTATTCTCGGAGAGCTGGACAGGGCCGTAGAAAGTCCTCAACCCCTCAGCAGGACCGATACCTGCTCCTTTGTGCAAGGCGGAACAGGCTGAGCACTGCTCGTGCCCTACAGAATGACCTCCAGAGGGCCACTGGTGTGAATGTCTCTACCCAAACAATCAGGAGCAGACTTCATGAAGGTGGCCTGAGGGCCCGACGTCCTGTAGTGGGCCCTGTGCTCACTGCCCAGCACCGTGGAGCTCGACTGGCATTTGCTCAAGAACACCAGAATTGGCAAGTCCGCCACTGGCGCCCTGTACTTTTCACAGACGAGAGCAGGTTCACCCTGAGCACCTGTGATAGACGTGAAAGAGTCTGGAGAAGACAAGGAGAACGCTATGCTGACTGCAACGTCGTTCAACATGACAGGTTTGGTGGTGGGTCAGTGATGGTCTGGGGAGGCATATCCATGGAGGGACGCACAGACCTCTACTGCCTAGGAAATGGTGCTCTGACTGCCATAAGGTATCGAGATGAAATTCTTGAACCCATTGTCAGACCCTACGCTGGTGCAGTAGGTCCTGGTTTCCTCCTAATGCACGACAATGCCCGGCCTCACGTGGCAAGAGTATGCAGGCAGTACCTGGAGGATGAAGGAATTGAAACAATTGAATGGCCTTCACGATCCCCTGACTTAAACCCAATAGAACATCTCTGGGACATTATGTTTCGGTCCATTAGGCGCCGCCAGGTTGCTCCTCAGACTGTACAACAGCTCAGGGATGCCCTCACACAGATCTGGGAGGAAATGACACAAGATGCCATCCGTCGTCTCATTAGGAGCATGCCGCGACGTTGTCAAGCATGCATACAAGCTCGTGGGGGCCACACAAGATACTGAAAAGCATTTTGAGTGGCAAAAATTAAGTTTTGGAAAAATGGACTAGCCCTTAACATCTTCATTTCACTCTGATTTTACGGTGTCTACACAATTGCGCCCTCTGTAAGCTGAAAACTTTTATTTCCATTAAAAGACTTGGCATCCTTTTGTTCCTAAAACAGTGCCCTGTCATTATTGGTATAGATATCCAACTTCATATTTTGATCTGATGTATCTTATGTGTTTCTTTAAGGTGCTCCTTTAATTTTTGTGAGCAGTGTATGTATATGTATGTATGTGTATATATGTATATATATGTGTGTATATGTGTATATATATATATATATTATATACTTATATATTAACTTATAATATAACATTGTTAAAGATTAAACCAGCGTTTTACAACTTTTTTTGGTCTATGACTAATAATCAGCGTGTAGTTTTGTCTCCTCGTTATCTTTCAGAGTCGGAAACTTTTTCCTCTGAACTTCTCACGTTTCATTTCAAAAACGGTTCAAACGAGCAATACTTCACTGAAAGAAACCGAAAACAGGTCTGTGTATCAGAACTTTGTTTCTTCTTCTTTCCCATTAATCATCTGATGACCCCTCAGATTCATCAGGTGACCCTTGAGAGACATTTTACTGCACAGACAGTACTGTTACTGCATGGAGCTGACAATACTGCTGTAATTTTACTGCTGAACCTTTGACTATAAATAGCTTTTACTACCACTGGCCTGAGAGCAGGATGTTGACGAAGAGGAGACGAAGAACAGGGAACAGTCGATGTGAAGGGAAATAGCTGAGACGTGAAGAAAAGCAGCAGTGTGGCCTGTCAGCAGTGTGAACTGCTGCAGAGAGAGGGAACACATCACAGATGAGGAAGTCTTTCTGTCTGAGATGGTACAAGCCCCCCCCCCCAACACACACACACCAATATGCATGTATATATCTGTATATATGTATATATATCACATATTCTGCAAACACAAATACACATCCAGTAGATACACAAATACAAAAGCATGTAATCACACACTTTCACCACATGGAAAGTTCAACTCAGCGACATGAAGCAGTGGAGCGAACAGAGACAGAACACAGCTCAAGGTGTTCTGTCTGTTCAGATTTCCAATAACTGTCTGCTGTGGACCATTAAACAAGTGACTCTTACCTGGATGAAGAGTGTGTGTGTGTGTGAGGGGGGGGGGGGGGGGGGGGGGGGGAAAGCTCTACCAGCTTCTTGTCATACTTTACATAAGCCTCGAATCAACCTAATTTCTCTGTTTCCCTGCCAGGCTCATACTCATGCAGGAGGACTGAGAGCATGAAGCAGAACATTCAGGAAACCTGATTTCACCCCAACCCAACTTTTATATCAGACAAATCAGGATTTAAGATCAGACAAATCAGGATTAAAGATCAGATAAATCAGGATTTAAGATCAGATAAATCAGGATTTAAGCTCAGACAAATCAGGATTTAAGATCAGATAAATCATGATTTAAGATCAGATGAATCATGATTTAAGATCAGATGAATCATGATTTAAGATCAGATGAATCAGGATTTAAGATCAGATAAATCAGGATTTAAGATCAGACAAATCAGGATTTAAGATCAGATGAATCAGGATTTAAGATCAGATGAATCAGGATTTAAGATCAGATGAATCAGGATTTAAGATCAGATGAATCAGGATTTAAGATCAGATGAATCAGGATTTAAGATCAGATAAATCAGGATTTAAGATCAGATGAATCAGGATATTAGATCAGATAAATCAGGATTTAAGATCAGATGAATCAGGATATTAGATCAGATAAATCAGGATTTAAGATCAGATGAATCAGGATTTAAGATCAGATAAATCAGGATTTAACCACTCGTACTAACAGATTTGTTCTTCAGCGGTACATTCGATTCGTGATTTAAAGGAACTGTGTGAAGCGTGAATCTGCTCAGCAGAGTTCATGATAATCTACCCAGTTAATTAGACCTGACAGAGAGGAAATGTCACCAATAGCATTATGATTCACCCTCTGGAGATCATGAATATCCTACACACATTTCATTTTGATCAAGAAACCAGTTTGCAAACCTTTGTCAGCAAAGTGTTTTTGACCTGAAAAAGTTCACTAAATGATTGCAGCCATCCTCTGGAGACCATGATCGTTTATCCCAAATAGAAATCCAACCTGCAGCTGTTGTATTGTAAATGTTGGACACCGGTGTTGGTGAGATATAACCTCTGCAGTCTGAATCCTAAGTGTACAGAAAGAAGTGGAGTCTGTGCCGAGCTCAGGTTTCAGTCAGAGGCTGAGCTTAGCACAAACACACAGTAACACTAACACACACGCGCTCTGCTGCTAGCTAGCTTACCGCTAGCATCTGCACACTCACTACAACTACAAACGGTCTGATCAAATTAGTGCAAATGACACACCTCTATATTTACCATGTTCACCGTCTTAGTTTAGTGTGTTAGCATGCTAGCAATTAGCACTAAACACAAAGTACAGCTGAGGCTGATGGGAGCGTCATTTGTTCTGCAGGTATTTGGTCATAAAAGTGTTGGACACGTAGCATGTTGACCTGATGAAAAGTCAGAGGATGAATAAAGTTATTACGGCTCATCCTGAGGGGAATGTGAACGTCTGAACCAGATTTCATTACAATCATCCAACAGCTGCTGAAACGTTTCAGTCTGAACAAAGAGACAGACAGTAACATGTCGAGAGCCGCGAAGCTAACGTGGCTAAACTCTTTTCTTTGCAAGATAAATCTTTCCTAAAATAAACTTGAATTCTGTGCGAAGCTGCAGAGCGAAGCCGTGAAGCAGCTCCTCAGCTTGTCATAAGCCTTTGCTTCATCCACAATCCCCCTCCGTATCATCGGGGACCTAATTCTGCCTGCAGGGTGTGTGTGTGTGTGTGTGTGTGTGTGTGTGTGTGTGTGTGTGTGTGCGTGCGTGTGCGTGCGTGTGCGCGTGTGTGTGTGCGCTCATGTTCCTCTGTCTTTGTGGGGACTTTGACAGTGAGGATGTGTTTTCTGGTCTTTCCTCCTTCGTGGGGCCGTTAAGGTGGGAACCAGGTTTGAGTTTTGACCTGCGTGACGTCACACATGTCAAACATGTGAGTGTCTTTGTAAGCGGGTGTGTGTCGGGCCTGCGTGTGCAGGAATCACTCATGTTCGTGTGTTATAAAGACACGTGATCATTTCATCTCCCTCTTCAGTGCGGCGCAGTGTGTGATTGGCTGCCTCCTCAGCGCTCACACTGTGCCACAGACACAAACGGAGCCAATCTGCTCGGAGCCCTGCAGCCACAGCAAACATGTTTACCAACTTTTGTCCAATCATCGCATTTATAATTAACATTCGTCGTCCCACTGAAGACAACGTGCATTTTGAGCGTCGTGACCTACATGGCGTGGTGTGTAGTCATTAATGAAAAGTCTCCGATATGATTGTGTCTCAATTAAAGCCGGATGTGTTGAGGGGCTCAGCTGGCTTCCTGGTGTCAGATGTGAAAAATGGTGATTACTGCAGAGCAGAGTGGGCTGACGGAGAGGCTGCGATGTGTCCGGCATACCAAACACCCCCACTGTTACGATCCGAGACTGTGAGAGAGATTCAGGCTCAGAATAAGAACCCTGTATGTTCTCTAAAGACACCGTTGAAGTATTGTGTGTAATTTTCCATTTGACGTATTTGATGATGTAGCACCGACTGTAGCGTGTAAACATGGACATTTACTCCAGTCCTGTACTGACGGAGGCCTACAATTTTAAGAAAGTGAAGTGTACTCTTTACTTCATTACATTTATTTAACCACCATAGTCACTTTGATTTTACATGGAGAACATATTATCATCTTAAATATGATGTGATGTTGCAGATTAAAGGCACCACAGGTGTGTCTTCCCTTCATTCTGTCAGTTATAGTTCAGTTCTTCATAGATCAGCTGCGTTTCTTCTGCTTCTAAACAGTCTAAAGGATAAGGAGTCATTTTGAAGAAATTAGCCCCAGAGGAGCGGCGCGTATATCCGTATAATGTGAGTACTCGGGGCATCCATGTGCAGCCTCTATAAACGCATAATCTGCAGAAACTCGTTCATATTCCAATATTTAGTTCTGATATGCTGGTGCTATTCCCCTCTGAGCCCGTGGTGGCATGTTATCAACATCCAGTGTCTCTAGACAACTGATGGACTGGTTGATGTTATTACCAAACGCCGGGCGCTGCGAGCAACCAGCCACAACACGGCTAACTCTGCGGCGGTCGGCTACGAATATGCAATAACGAACCACAGCTGTGCCAAACTACAGCTAAACTAGCCGACCGCCGGCTCAGAGGGGAATAGCACCAGCATATCAGAACTAAATATTGGAATATGAACGAGTTTCTGCAGATTATGTGTTATATAGAGGCTGCATGGATGCCCCGAGTACTCGCATTATACGGATATACGCGCCGCTCCTCTGGGGCTAATTTCTTCAAAACGACTCCAAATGCCACCAAAGTTGTCTGGGGGAGTAAATGGTCGTATTTAATGATACAAATAAGGTCCAGGTTGTAAAAAACGAAAGTTATCCTTTAAATTGGGGCTCAGATTCTTAATGCGGAGCTAAACTCTATTCGTCCTCCATGGCGTTCACAAAGAGAAGCTGTAATCATCATCTCTCAGGGCTACATGGACGTATTTCAGCGCAGAGGTGACCTCTGACCTCCACAGGACAGGTGGAGTGTTACTGCGTCAGGCTGCTCGGCGTGCTGTAGAGTATATGCAGTAAATAGTTTTGGTTCCTGGTTGGGAGAAGTTGTGTTGTTAATCTGTCTAAATGTCGTCTGTGTGTTCTTCTTCGAGTCACGTGATGTAAATATTCTGCCATTGAGAACAGGACTCCATCATCCCGCTGTGGGTCACAGGGGGCTGGAGCCTTTCCCAGCATGCACTGGGCAGGAGGCAGGAGGCACCAGTATGAGCCTCTCACGTGTCCCCACAGCTCACACTTTTCCAAAAGATGAACAGCCATCGATCTTTGAAAAACCCAGAGGCTTGTCTGACAACGCTTGCTGAAGGCGTTTACAGAGTCCTCGAAGACTCTTCTCAGACAAAATATTCAGTCTGCTGCACAGACGAGTTCAGGACATCAGCTACAAGATCAACACCCCCAGTGAGTGAATCAATCACTGAGAGAAACATGAGGTTATTTCACCTCATCAGAGACTAAATCCACAGCTTGTTTGGTAGATGTTGATCTGATGGTGGCGCTGGTTGAAAAGTCAGAGGGGCAGTGGGATTCATCCTCTGAGGAACATGAATGTCTGGACTGTTTCCTGTCAGTCCATCAAACAGTGGACATATTTCAGTCTGATTCAGTCTGTGGTGAATTCACAAAGTTCACATTAGTCCACAAAATCAGATCAATGCAGGAACAATCGCAGTGGGCACAGAGACTCGGCCCCCGCCTGACCTCTGCTGCAGGGGGACGCAGCTGAATTCTGGCCTGTCAGACAGGACTCAGGGATTTGTTCAGAGCCGCCGAGCGCTGTCAGTTTCCTCCGCTGATGTTTTCCATGTGGCGTCGACAGCTCGGCAGCACAGGGGCGGAGAACTGGTAATGAGCGAGATGCCAACCCACTAACAGCACACACACTGTGTGTGTGTGTGTGTGTGTGTGTGTGTGTGTGTGTGTGTGTGTGAGAGGGAGAGAGGGAAGCTGAGAGCAGTTTTGTGTGTTTTCAAAGATTAGAAAATGCTGCTGAAAAGTGAATCAAAGGCTCTGTGTGTGTGTGTGTGTGTGTCAGAGTGTGTCAGAGTGTGTGTGTGTGTATGTGTCTCAGTGTATGTGTGTGTGCGTCAGAGTGTGTGTGTGTGTGTTTGTGTCAGAGTGTGTGTGTGTGTGTCAGCCTGTGTGTGTGTGTGTGTATGTGTGTCAGCGTGTGTGTGTGTGTTTTAGCATGTGTGTGTGTGTGTGTGTGTGTGTCTCAGCGTGTGTGTGTGTGTGTGTCAGTGTGTGTGTCAGTGTGTGTGTGTGTGTGTGTGTGTCAGCCTGTGTGTGTGTGTGTCAGCCTGTGTGTGTGTGTGTGTGTGTGTCAGCCTGTGTGTGTGTGTGTCAGCCTGTGTGTGTGTGTGTGTGTGTGTCAGTGTGTGTGTCAGTGTGTGTGTGTGTGTGTGTGTCAGTGTGTGTGTCAGTGTGTGTGTGTGTCAGCCTGTGTGTGTGTGTGTGTGTGTGTGTGTGTCAGTGTGTGTGTCAGTGTGTGTGTGTGTGTATGTGTCAGTGTGTGTGTCAGTGTGTGTGTGTGTGTGTTTTCAGGACTCCCTGTTGGATTTTAACTTTGCGTCTTAATTAGCTGCAGGTTTCTGATCTTTCGCGTCAGCTCTTGACTCGATGCTTCATCGCCGCTCGCAGGGATTCATCTCTGATTTCATCATCGTCTTCACTCTGAACTCCCCCCCCTTTCCTTCCACAGGTGGACTGCGACCATCGCTCCGACTGGATGAACCCGTCCGTTCTGCCTCCCACCGGTCCATCCCTCCACCCCTCGGTCGGCCAGAGGACGGCTCTGATGAGAGGACTGCAGAGAGAGGGGAGACGAGACGACCTGCTATGGCCAGCGGTAGAGTATTATACAGACACTTTCCTGTCGGTGTCCTCGGTCCTGCCCCCCCCCTTGTCTCTGACTTCTGTGTTTGTCTGTGGTGCAGCAGCTGATGGTGTAGGCAGTCTGGGTGCTGAGCAGAACCACCTGAGCGTCCCTGTCAGCGATCATGGAGCCTGGGCCACGGCCATGAACAACCTGGGCATCATGCCTGTG